>NC_047092.1:153341297-153644327 GCF_902459505.1 Geotrypetes seraphini | reverse complement strand
GTTCAACAGCCTCCTATGAGGAACTGTATCAAAGGCTTTGCTGAAATCCAAGTAAATTACATCTAGCTTATGTCCTCGATCCAGCTCTCTGGTTACCCAATCAAAAAATTCAATCAGGTTCGTTTGGCACGATTTACCTTTTGTAAAGCCATGTTGCCTCGGATCCTGTAACCCATTAGATTCAAGGAAATACACTATCCTTTCTTTCAGCAACACTTCCATTATTTTTCCAACAACTGAAGTGAGGCTCACCGGCCTGTAGTTTCCTGCTTCATCCCTGTGACCACTTTTATGAATAGGGACCACATCCGCTCTCCTCCAATCCCCAGGAATCACTCCCATCTCCAGAGATTTGTTGAACAAGTCTTTAATAGGACTCGCCAGAACCTCTCTGAGCTCCCTTAGTATCCTGGGATGGATCCCGTCTGGTCCCATCGCTTTGTCCACCTTCAGTTTTTCAAGTTGCTCATAAACACCCTCCTCCGTGAACGGCGCAGAATCTACTCCATTTTCTCGTGTAACTTTGCCAGACAATCTCGGTCCTTCTCCAGGATTTTCTTCTGTAAACACAGAACAGAAGTATTTGTTTAGCACATTTGCTTTCTCCTCATCACTCTCCACATATTTGTTCCCTGCATCTTTTAGCCTAGCAACTTATCAACTCATTATTCGACATCAACTCATATAAAAGCTCCCCCACAGACCTTCCACCCTCTCCAACTAACCTAGCTGACTACTTCGCCAACAAAATTCACAACTTAAAAACCTCTCTCGCAACAACAAGCACCAGCTCATTAACCCTTCTGCCCACCCCAAACAATGAAGGTATTACCGCCGACATGTCCTGGAACCGCTTTGAGAACCCAGACTGGAACCTATTCCTACAGCTATATACTAAATATGCCAAATCAAACTGCCTGTTAGACAATTGCCCTCCCTCCATCATGAAAATGGCCCCCCCTCCTTTCAAAGTGGAGCTGTTCAACTGGATTACTCTCTGCCTGTCCACTGGCTACTTCCCACTGGAACTTGGCCACATCCTCATATCTCCAACCATCAAAAACCCCAAAGAATCACTCTCCACAACCACCAACTACAGACCCATCGCTAACATACCCTTCTTCCTCAAGATTATGGAAGGCCTTGTAAACCAGGACCTCATGTCCTACCTCAATAAATACAACATCCTTCATGACTCCCAGTCTGGATTCCGCACAAACTACAGCACGGAAACCGTCCTAGCTTCTCTAACTGACTACCTCCTCCAATTATTGTCACAGGGAAACAGTGCCCTAATACTCCAGTTTGACCTCAGTAGTGCCTTTGACCTGGTAGACCATGACATTCTACTCAACTACCTCGATTCCATAGGCATTTCGGGACAGGTACTAACCTGGCTCACAGGCTTCTTAAAAAACCGCACCTACCAAGTACACAACGAGGGAACCTACTCCCACACCTGGTCCAACCCCTGTGGTGTGCCTCAAGGCTCCCCCCTATCACCTTCCCTATTCAATATCTACATAACTTCACTGGGACACATGCTATCTGACCGAAAGTTGAAATCCTACCTCTACGCAGATGACATCACAATTGTCATCCCCATCTACTCATTCTCGCAAGAAACAGAGCAACACATCTCATCAGTACTTACTATGGTCGAACACTGGACCACTCAGTCCAAACTGAAACTAAATCCAGAAAAGACCAAACTCTTCCTAGCAAGTCCCAACCACAAATTAACGAACACCACCTTACAACTCAACTGCCTAACTTATCCTATCAACCCCACCATCAAAATCCTTGGAGTCATCCTAGACCGCTGCCTGACCTTCGAAGACCACACCAACGCCCAGGTCAAAAAATGCTTTTATACCCTCTGGAAACTCGTACCATTAAACATTACTTCGACTTCCCCTCCTTCAGATTGCTGGTCCAATCCCTAATCCTAAACACACTGGATTACTGTAATATAATTTATATAGGCTCCTACAAGAAAACCATCCAGTGACTGAGACTTATCCAAAACACCGCGGTCCGCTTAATCTTTGGCCTCAAAAAGTCAGACCACATCACCCCTTATTATAGAAAACTGCACTGGTTGCCAATAGAAGCGAGAGTCATCTTCAAATTTGCCTGTCTCAGCTTCAAATCCTTAACTGGCCTATCCCCGTTTTATCTGGCTCACCACTTCGTGTTCCCTGGAACCACTCACACGCGTAATGCCAACCTGTTTACCTACCCTTCCCCAAAGTGATGCACCTACAAAAGATTCTTCAATAGAACTCTCTCATACCAAGCGGGCAGATGGACAAACTGCCTGACCACCCTCATCTCATCTGCCCCATCTTACTCATCCTTCAGGAAATCTCTCAAATCTTTCCTCTATGACAAATTTCTGGAACCTCCCCCATCACCAAATACTCAAATACTACCATCCTATAACAGAAACTAGTTGTCTTCCTGACATTCACCACCCTGCATTGGTTTTGTATACTGCTTTGTTCTTTATAATGCCTCTCGCACTGCCTCTCCACTATATACATATCTCTGCTGCATATGTACAGTCTCCTGCATGGTAAATCTACACTGTTTCTTTGCTGTATAAATACCTTTTCTGATTATGTATCATTGTATCTTCGCTGTAAATGTACAGTCTCTTACACTGTAAACCGCTCTGAACTATTTGTGGTACTGCGGTATATAAAAATAAAGTTATTATTATTATTATTATTATTAAACACGTGGAATAGCACATGCTAAACTGCCGCACGCGCTAGCCGTTACCGCCTCCTTTTGAGCAGGCGGTAGATTTCCGGCTAGCGTACGCTAATCCGGTGTGTGCGATAAAACCGCTAGCGCAGCTTTGTAAAAGGACCCCAAAGTGATGCATATTGGGAAGAATAACCCAAATCACAGTTACTGGATGCTAGGGTCCACCTTGAGGGCTAGCGCTCAAGAAAGGGATCTGCGTGTCATTGTAGACAACACGATGAAACCTTCCGCCCAATGTGCGGCGGCGGCCATAAAAGCATCAAGTCCGGTGATCTGCACACGTGGAGTCCCAGCCAGGTGTACACCTGGCGTAATTTTAGTCACCCATATCTCTCTATGCCTCTCGTAAGGAGATGTGCATCTAGTTTGCTTTTAAATCCTAGAACGGTGGATTCCGCAATAACCTCCTCTGGGAGAGCATTCCAGGTGTTCACCACTCGTTGCATGAAGCAGAACTTCCTGATATTTGTCCTGGACTTGTCCCCCCTTAGCTTCAGTCCATGTCCTCTTGTCCGTGTCACATTGGACATTGTAAATAAGTTTTTTTTCCCGCTCTATTTGTCGATTCTTTTCAGTATTTTGAAAGTCTCGATCATATCACCTCGCAGTCTCCTTTTCTCAAGGGAGAACAATCCCAGTCTCTTAAGTCGTTCCTCGTATTCCAAGTTCTCCATACCTTTTATTAGCTTCGTTGCTCATCTCTGCACCCACTCCATCAGTTTTATATCCTTCTTTAGGTTGGGAGACCAATGTTGGACACAGTATTCCAAGTGTGGTCTGACCATTGCCCTATAAAGCGGCCATTATAACTTTCTCCGATCTACTCGTGATTCCTTTCTTTATCATGCCTAACATTCTATTTGCTTTCTTTGCCACTGCCGCGCATTGTGCCGACGGTTTCAGGGTCCTATCTATCAGTACACCCAGGTCCTTTTCTTGTTCGCTCTTACCCAGAGTTGCACCTGACATTCTATACTCGTGTTCCTTGTTCTTTCTGCCTAAATGCATTACTTTGCACTTTTCCACATTAAACTTCATCTGCCATTTCTCCGCCCATTTCTCTAACTGACACAAGTCACTCTGGAGTTCCTCACTATCCTTCTGCGATCTGATTGCCCGGCATAGGGATGATTAACAAGACTAAAGATATTATAGTGCCTCTGTATTGCTCCATGGTGCGACCTCACTTGGATATTGTGTTCAATTCTGGTCTCCTTATCGCAGGAAAAATATAGCAGCATTAGAAAATGTTCAAAGAAGAGCAACCAAGATGACAAAGTGGATGGAATTCCTCTCGTATGAGGAAAGACTAAAAAGGTTAGGGCTCTTCAGCTTGGAAAAGAGAAGACTGAGGGGAGATATGATTGAAGTCTTCAAAATCCTGAGTGGAGTAAAACGGGTGTAAGTGGATCAATTTTTCATTCTGTCAAAAATTACAAAGACTAGGGGGACACTCGATGAAATTACAGGGAACTACTTTAAAAACCAATAGAAGGAAATATTTTTTCACTTAGAAAATAGTTAAGCTCTGGAATGCATTGCCAGAGATTGTGATGGTTTTAAGACAGGTTTGCATTATAAACCACATACTCTACGGCAGTGGTCTCACACTTGCGGCTCACGGGCTGCATACGGCCCACCAGGTAATATTCTGAGGCACTCGATATTATAAAGAATGAATATAAAGGGCACTTTAGCATTTAGTGTGTGCTAATCTTTAGCACGTGCTAAATTGATTAGCGCACACTAAATCGGTTAGCGTGGCCCTAGTAAAAGAACCCCTTAGTGAAAAACTATTTTCTCCAGTTAGTTTTATTTTTTATTTATTTACCTTTATTTAACATCAAATGAAAATTCTTTGATAAAGAAACATAACAATATCCAATAGGAAATAAAACATTAATTGCATATACAATACCATGATAGTAGCCCACAACTATGGAGAGAGAATCAAGCACAAATCAAGGGTAGTTGATTTTCAAGGAAATATATCAATATATCACAAATACAGAGCACATTAGGTATATCTTTACTATACAGTCTGGACGGTGACTTCAGTGGGCGTCTGAGGGGTTACGGAAGCCGCTTTGCCGTCCAGAAAAAATTGTAATTGATCGGGTTCATAAAAGACATATCTATTTGCTTGATAATTAATGCAACATTTACATTTCCCTCTTTACCTTCTAACTCTATGTTATGATTGTTAAACTGCCTAGACAGCCTGCTTGATAGGCGGGGTAAGTCCTAAATAGATTTGGAAATCTGGTAGAGGGAGTGTGGCTTTGGAATGCTCTTCCATATAAGCTGAGATGCATGAGTTTGCATTGCAATTTAGATAACTGGAAACCACATTTGTTCACTCAGGCTTATAGAGGGTAGGTGTGAAGTAGGGTTAACAGATGTCTGGATTTCCCCGGACATGCTCTCCAGATGGCTTTTCAAAACCCAGAACTTTGTCCAGGTTTTGAAAAGAAATCGCGTCGGGAGGGGGCATCTGCAAATGTGCGGATCTAACACTATGAGGTCATGCGCACGCGCGTGACCTCATCGGGTAGCATGTGTGGATGCCTTCCTGCCTGACAAGCAGTCACCGAGAGGTGGGGCTGGGGCAGAGCTGAGGGCGGAGCTGGGGTGTAATGGGGTGGGGATGGGTAGAACTGGACGGGCCTGAGGGCGGGTCTAGGGGGGGCCGGATTTTACTGAGGTAAAATCTGGTAACCCTAGTGTGAGGACATACTGTATTGATGGTGTCTTGGATATGTCAGTATACTTGATGTAGTTTTATAAATTTTTTGTTTGTTAGTGTGGCAGAGGCAAGAGGGCAAGAGGGTTGGAGTAAAGGGCCATTACTCAGACTGGCAATGGGTCACGAGCGGAGTTCCACAGGGGTCGGTGCTGGGACCGCTCCTGTTCAATATATTCATTAACGACCTGGAGGCGGGAACAAAATGTGAGGTCATTAAATTTGCGGATGACACCAAACTATACAGCAGGGTCAAAAACATGGAGGACTGCGAAGATCTCCAAAAAGATCTGACAACGCTGGAAGAGTGAGCCAAAAAGAGTGGGCAAATGAGCTTCAACATAGGGAAATACAAGGTCATGCATGTAGGGAAAAAGAACCCGATGTTCACTTACAAAATGGGGGGATCACCGCTAGGGGTGAGCAACCTTGAAAGAGACCTGCTAGTGATGGTAGACACAACATTGAAGGCTGTGGCGCAGTGCGCCATAGCCTCAAGGAAAGCAAACAAAATGTTGGGTATCATTAAGAAGAGTATCACGACTAGGACGAAGGAAGTCATCCTGCCACTGTATCATGCAATGGTGCGCCCGCACCTGGAGTACTGTGTCTAGTACTGGTCGCCGTACCTCAAGAAGGACATGGCGGTACTTGAGAGAGTCCAGAGAAGAGCAACTAGGTTAATAAAGGGTATGGAGGACCTCTCATATACTGACAGACTGAAAAAGCTGGGGCTTTACTCCCTGGAAAAGCGAAAACTTAGAGGAGACATGATAGAAATCTTCAAGATCATGAAGGGCATAGAAAAAGTAGATAGGGACAGATTTTTCAAATTATGGGGAACCACAAGTACAAAGGGGCACTCAGAGAAATTGAAAGGGGAAAGGTTCAGAATAAATGCCAGAAAGTTCTTTTTCACCCAGAGGGTGGTGGATATATGGAACGCGCTACCGGAGGATGTGATAAGCAGGAGCACGCTACAGGACTTTAAAGAAGGTTTGGATAGGTACCTGGAGGACAAAGGGATTGAGGGGTACAGATAGGAGTAGAGGTAGGTTATAGGGATAGGATTAGAGGTAAGTTATAAAATTAGTCAGGGACCACTGTTCAGGCAATAAGCCTGATGGGCCGCCGCGGGAGCGGACCGCTGGGCAAGATGGACCTCTGGTCTGCCTCAACTTCTTATGTTCTTATGTGTGCCATTTTATATATGCTTTAATACTGTACACCGCCTAAAATCACAAGATAGGGCATGTTATAAATTTTTAAAATAAATTCTGAAAATCACAGGCGTAATTGGCACCTGATTCATTGCAGGTGCTAAATACGAGGGTTCTTCAAAAGGCTTACCACCTTTCATATTATCCCGGGAAATGATTGGGCTGGGAGAAGTGGTAAGAGGGTGTGTTAGTAGGACACTGGGAAAAATGTATTGCAAAAAACAAAGTGATTACCGTATTTCCCCATATATTGGCCGTGGCCTATATAGGGGTTTTACAAACCCATGTATGGGGCGCGACCTAGTTATATGGGGTGGCCTTTATAAAACTTTTAAATCATCCCCCCCCCCAACTCCGGTATCTTTTTAGGAAATCCCCTCGCTGGCAGGGCAGCTGCGATCTCTTCGGCATTCGGCCTGCCCCCGCACCGCTTGCTGAGTGGCTGAGGTCAGTTCTCGTGAGTCCCGCAAGTCCCACAAGACGTCAGCAGCCACAACACTGAATATCCAGGGCTCACACTGACCGTCAACAGCCTGATTATTACTTTAAACTGATGACTTATCTATTTAGTCATATGGCTGGCCTGCTGTTGAATCTTGGGTCCTGTGAGTTCAGATACAAACACATACATATGTCTACACTAATCAAACACTATGACTACTGGCCAACATGTGTATAACTCAAAACTTGTGCCGAGGGCAATCTAGCATACCGTGAGCATCTATCAGAGCCTTCAGCGACTCTTTAACAGATCAAGTGTGAAGGTACGCATCACGATTTATAGACACAAGAGGAACTATAAACTAAGATGAAGACAAAGTCAATATTACTTTTCAGAGACAATAAATTTTGATAGACATTGTAAAGATCAATCTATACATATTGCACGTACCGCAATTACATTTTTTTTGTTTCAATTATTTTTTTAATAGAAAAGGAAGCAGCATCGCTAGTGTGTTTTTTTAATATCATCTTAGAAGCTGGTTTGCAGTATAAATATTCCACTGTGAATTCAATTTGAATATTGCAATTTAGTAGGAATAATATTATGGGAGCCATTATCAAATTCTTCTCATTTGGACAAAATTGTCAAGCACAGTTTTCCTGCAGGCTTTGCACCAATTTTTTTCTTTGAAAACTGAGTAGATGTGAAGTTCCTGAACACTTTTTTTTTTTTATATATAGTGGCAGATTTTCAAGGGAAAATAAAAGCCATAGAGGGGTCTTTTTACTAAGGCGCGCTAGCCGTTTTAGCGCACGCTAAATATGGGCAGAGAATAGGCGTGGCTGACTTAGGCATAATTAGGCACCCCACACAGACACCGTCAAATCAGGTGAGTGAAAAGCGGCGACTATTCCCCTCTTTTACTAAGGTGCGCCAACCGATTAGCGCGCACTAAATGCTAATGCGTCCATAGATTAACATGCACACATTAACATTTAGGGCACGCTAATCGGTTAGCGCACCTTAGTAAAAGAGGGCCTATGTCTAGGATGCCTAAGTCCGCTTAGGCACCGCTAGGTGTGATTTTATAAAAAGTGCCATTTTGGGGGAAGGGATTGACAACTATGCTGAGCGGTACTCCTCCGTGCCGTTTATAGAATCTGGCCCTTGATATACAACAATAACAATATGAGGTCTTATACATATTGGAGCAGCATGCCTGCAAACCATTGCAAGTGAAACAAACAGTGGAGACAAAAAGCAGTATGCGTCATGTTTCTGCCCAAAGTCCTGCATCAGGGGTTCAACAATGCCTGATTTGTTTCATTTGGATTCTCCTGTGGAGAGCTGTTCCTTCCTGTTGTTGTTATTGGTTTAGTTGGTTTGTTTCACACACAAAACTTCCAATCAGGATTACATGCAGCTTACAACACCTCCATCCCACTACCCTCTGGCTCCTCTCTGCAGCTTGAGTTCTCGAGCAAGGTCTTGGGCATCATCATTGATTCCACATTGTCCTTCAATGACCACCTCCAATCCTTGGTAAAAAAAAATGCTTTTTCAGCCTTCACATGCTGAGGAAAGTTAGATCCTGCTTCCATCAAAAACATTTTACCCTCCTTGTCCAATCCATCATCCTCTCCAGATTGGACTATTGCAACTCTATCTACTTAAGCCTAACTAAGAAAAACCTCCACAGACTCCAATGGATTCAGAATGCCGCAGCCAAGTTCATCTTCGCTAAAAGTAAATTTGACCATGTCTCCCCACTCCTGGCCAAGCTCCACTGGCTTCCGATAATCGCCAGGGTCCACTATAAATGCGCCTGTTTAACTTTCAAAATCCTATATGGTATCCTCCCTCCCTTTATCCCTCTTTCTTGGAATTCCTCAAACCCTAATACCACCAGATCCTCCCACAAATTAAAACTATCCTTCCCCTCGCTAAAAGGCATTTCCCACACAGGAAAGCTAGGTACCTCCCTCCACTTCAAAATCACTGAGCTCTGGAACAACCTTACCTCCCCTCTTCGGAACTTGAGCTCTCTTCAAGTTTTCCGCAAACATCTGAAAACCTGGCTTTTCTCAAAAAATGTAAGTCTCCCTCCAACTTAGGAATCAAGGAAACTCTTATATCTTGGCTTCCCAAGTCCTCTAAATTTTCTTCACACTTCTACCTCTAACCCTCTGTTGTAGTTCCTTCCTATTTCTCCTACTGTAAACCACGTCGAGCTCTACGAACGTGGAGATGATGCGGTATACAAACCTAAGGATTAGATTAGATTAGATTAGATCATGACTTCAAGGGTTACTGAACCTTTTGTAAAACAAAAACCTTTTTACAAAAGGTTACTGAACCTTTTGTAAAACAAAAGCATACATTTAATCCTGCCAATCGTGCACAAATGGGGAGTGGATGGTGCAGTGGTTGGAGCCCCAGCTCCAGCACCCTGGGGTTGTGGGTTCTAATCCCGCACTGCTCTTTGTGACCCAGGGCAAATCACTCAATCCTATCTCCACAGCAATATGCAGGAGTAAGAGAGAAATATCACTGTCCACCAATTTTTACCTCCCTTCTGAAATACTTTAAATCTTTTACAGCAGTTCAAAATATGAAAAACTGTGATCTTCACTGTCAGAAATGTCTGAACTCTTATTAAACACTATTAAAGGAGGAAAAAAGGGGAAAAAGCCTCAGATCCCCATATGCTACGAGTGCAAGACTGAAGAAGCATACTTGAGAGGGAAACCACCTCATCGGCTTAAAAAAACCTCCACTATTAGGCCATGAAAAATAAGATTAATTCAACTGTTTCTTCAGCAAGTTAAGACATGAATTTAGAAAGCTGTCTATAGCAACGGCTTATATATCTAAATTTAAATGGAACTTATCTCGCTCAAATAGAGTAAAATAAAGTTGTTCATTTATCCAGTCAGACGTTCTGTGCACTGCATGTTGCACTTAGGCCCTGATTCTGTATAGGACGCCCGGGAGAGGTGTCCTATTCAGAATCGCGCCTACACTAAACCCCGATTCTGTAACCGGTGTCCATGTTACAGACGCTAGTTAGAGAATCTGGTTAGATTAGACACGGCCCGCTACACTTATCGCGGCAAGGGATCTCTCTACCGCTATAAGTATAGCGGGCCGCGGCCCCCTGTCTGATTGCAGGCAGAAGGGTGCCCAAAACCTCATGCCGAAAGATGCTCCCCCTCGACACTACCGCCCCCCCCCCCCCCCCGACATTACCAATCTCCCTCTAGACGCCTGGGCCAATCAGGCCTTAGACTTAGTGGGGATGGGTGGACCCGTTATGCCTAAGGCCTGACTGGTCCAGGCTTCTAGAGCCTGGGCCAATCAGGCCTTAGGCTTCGGCGGGATGGGCAGGGAAGGGGCGGGCCCGCCTCATTTCGACGAGGCGGGCCTGCCGGTTGGACGGGCAAGACCCGTCTGGCCAAAAGAAAAGGTTAGTTTGGTGGGGTGGAAGTTTGGGGGCTGTTAGCGCCGGGGGGGAGGGTGCATCTTCGGACAGGAGGGATTGGGCACCCTCCTGCCAGCGATCGATATTATCGGGGGGGGGCATCTTCTGGCAGGAGGGTTTGGGCACCCTCCTGCCAGCGATCGGACAGGCGACCGCGGCCCGCTATACTTATAGCAGCAGAGAGATCCCTTGCCGCAATAAGTATAGCGGCCATGTCTACTTACAATCTAGACCAGCATTTTGTTGGCCTACATTGTAAGCGTCTCTTCCTCTACTAGGGAGATGCCTAGGGACGCCTAGGTTCGCCTAAGGCCCACCTAAGGCCCTTAGGCGAGCTTAGGCATCTTGCGGGCCTCCCTAGGCTCCCGGAGGCGCCTTCAATATAGGCGGCCTGCCTGGGGAGCATTTTTTTTTAAAAACGTGCATCCCAATTGGCTGATTAGACAGCTGTAGGACGCCTACAGCTGCCTAAAATCGGGACGCACTTTGTAGAATCAGGGCCTTAGGGCTCCTTTTACTAAGCTGCGGTAGCGTTTTTAGCGCGCGCTAACCCCCGCGCTATGTAGAAAAACTAACGCCAGCTCCATGGAGGCGTTAGCGTCTAGCGCACGCGGCATTGCAGTGTGCGCTAAGCGCGCGCTAAAACCGCTAGCGCAGCTTAGTAAAAGGAGCCCTTAATCTGTCAGTGCCCCCCCCAGGTACATTAGATAGAGTGGGAGCCCGCCGGGACAGTTAGGGAAAATGCTTGAGTACATGAATAATTTGTAATCTGCATAGAATTGTAGGATATGCAGAATATAAATAAATAAATGTCATATTTATTTCTACTGAAAAACACATCACAGCGCCCATAAGCTGACCTGAGCAAGATCCCACCCTGTGCACGGACCAACTTCTAGTAATGGGCAGAACAAGAGTTATTGCATAGTCTGCCTCTTGCAACAACTGCCTCTTCTGCATCTGATGACATCTGCCCAGTCTACCCTTTTAGGTCTCAATCTGCAGATTTGACAAAGGAGGCGATTTAGGATCTTCCAGATGGCCCATTTTTCCTCTATTCCTGCGGGAAGCTGCTCAGTCACTCCGACACCAATGTCTTTGCAATTATGCATGGCTTTCTAGCAGATACTGACTATGCTCACCTACCGAAGCACAAACCTATCATAGGGTAGAATGTGCTCACTTAAGGTTGAAAAGGTTGTGTGATGAGGTTTATTTTATAAAAGTGCTTATTTGCTCAAATATGGGGTGATATTTAAAACATTTCAGTTGAGAGCAATAGACAATAATTGCCATAGCAAAATCTCACTGTCCATAGCATAGGCCTAACATACCATCACTTTATAAATGAACTGGCATAACTGTTCTTTATTAGAAATTCACACTAATGAATAGGACCACAATTAATGCACTTTGTGCAATAAAGAAGGAAAGAATTTAGTTAAAAGCAATTTGCATATCTATTAGCAGATGAGGCAAATAGTTTTTTTTTCTTTATTCAGCCCTTTTGTTGTCTTATCAAAGTCCTTAAATGGCATACAAATGCAATGCGATTTTTTTTTTAAAAAAAAACAACACAATTTATGTTTCACAATTCTTAATTTTCCAGCTCATTACCAAATCCCATTTGAATGCCGTTTACTTTAGATCTTTATTTTATTGTCCTATGCTTTAGTTTTGTTTTGCATTTTAGAAAGGAAATTAGTTTTGTCCAAGATTGAAAGTAAATAATGTATCTTACTCTTTATTTCTGGAGATAACAATTATTAATACATTATTTTCTGAAAAGAGCACGTATTAATATATTTCTGCCTTTATCTGCAGACAAGCAGCTTTTAAACTAGAACTTAGGGGAAAATCAGCAGTCACTGAGGAGTGCATGAGTCAGAATACCATTGAAGGATATTATTGAAAGAAGAAGATAGGGCATTCTAAAAGAGAAGTTGTAATAAAGACAAAAGCAAGCCCGGTGCCTTTAAGGGAAGAACAGAAGGAGATTGAAAATTGCAAATTATCCCTGTCAACTGGTAAGCAGTTGGAGATATAAACAAACAAAACCCTCATAGAAATGTCTATATACAAATACTAGAAGCCTGAAAAATACGAAAGGGGAGTTAGAGTATATAGCACTAAATAAAGAGGTAGATATAATAGATATCTTGGAGAACTAATGGAAGGAGGGCAAGCAATGGGACATTGTGATATCAGGGTACAATTCATAACACAATAATAGGGTGGTTCCAAATGTAGGAGCGGTGGCACTACTGTACATGTGAATGAGGAAATTGATCCAGAATAAATATTTTGCAGGAAAAAGATTGCAAAGTGGAATCGTTATTGGTAGAATTTCCATATGTGAAGTAAACTACTGCCTATTTAGCCAAAATTAATTATCATTAAGAAGAGCGCGCGCTACAATGCCGCACGCGCTAGACGCTAAAGCCAGCATTAAGCTGGCTTTAGTTCTAGCCATGTAGCGTGGAGATAGCGTGCGCTAATCTGCTACCTGCGCTAAAAACACTAGCGCACCTTAGTAAAAGGAGCCCTATAATAATGGATGATTTCAGTTACTCCAATACTCCCTGGAGAAATGTCATGTCAGGAAATGCTAGGGAAGTAAGGACCTGATTCAATAAATGGTGGCTAGGTTAGGTGCTGCTTGGTGCCCTAATCGGGGATGCCTATTGATGCCTAACTGAAATCCTCACGCAACCTAAATTGGTTTAATTGACATGGTAATTAACCATGCCTTTGAAGTTACTTAAAACAAAAATCCCTAACAATTAATAGTTCTGCATGGAACTTACCCCCTCTTTTACAAAGGTGTGCTAAGCTTTTTAGTGCGTGCTAAATATTAGCATGCGCTAAACGCTAATGCGTGCATGTTATCCTATGGACGCATTAGCAGTTAGCGCATGGGTTTATTTAACACACGCTAAATCCGCACTAAAACGCTTAGCGCGCCCCTTAGCACGCCTTTGTAAAAGAAGGCCTTAGCGTGGTACCTAGCAATGTCTAAGTTGAGGTGCCTACCGGCACCTAACAATGTTATTTATTTATTTGATTTTTAAGCCCATCTTCCCAAATGAGCTCAGAACGAGTTACAAATCAGGTGTTCAAACATTTTCCCTATCTGTCCTGGCAGGCTCATAGTCTTTCTCATATATCTGGGACAGTGGAGGATTAAGTGACTTGCCCAGGGTCACAAGGAGCACCATGGGATTTGAACCCACAACCTCAGGTTGTTTCAGCTCCTCTGAATCGTGACCTTGAAATACCATTCCTGGCATGGGTAGCTCCCCTGCATTGTTCTCGGTAAAGACCAAAGCAAAAAAAATCATTTTAGAGCTCCTTTTACTAAGCAGCGTAACAGCATTTAACTGCGGGCCAGTGAGGTAAATTCTCTGATGGCCATCCAATTCCTATGAGCGTCGGAGCATTTACCTCATCTGCCCATGGTAAATTGCTCTTACAGTGCAATAGTCTTGTTCTCCGTGAGTGCTTCTTTGAAATTCCTCATATGTTTTCTGTTTCTTGTGCACCTGAAAAAGTTTTTAAAATGAACTTTTAAGCTGGCCTGGGCATACACAGATACAACCCTGATTTACTTAGCTATCATATGATAGAAAGCTGAAATGTCTTGGTAAAATATAGCACAGAAAGTCAGTCTCATATTTTATTCAAATACATTTTTGTGATAAATGCCACTTAAACTGTAGTTATGTGATTGCTGCTGAAATTAGAGAAAATTGCAGCTGTTCTTCTCTTAAAATATAATATCACTTTTCTCCAATATGTTCAATAAGACCATACTACCCATCAGTTTAGAAGAAATTTAATTATAGTTTTTTTTTATCGTAATATATGCAGATAGAATGTGCATCAGCTGAGAGTGTTATTTTTCTACATGACGGAGACAATTACTGTGGTATTTTCTTCTCACTTTTCTGTCAAAGAAATTCATAAAGCTAAGACCATCTGTGTTATTATCACGCTATATAAAATTCCTTGTTTGTTCTCTCTTTTTAGTAGAGAATCATCTGGAAAAAAAAAATAACAGAACAGAAAGGTAAATTTTTGATAACAAACCCCCTCCTTTACAAAGCCACAGTAGTATTTTTAGCGCCGGTCAGGGCAGTAAGAACTCCGATGCTTATCGAATTCCTATGAGCAGTGGAGTTCTTACCGCTGCAGCTGGTGCTAAAAACGCTAGTGCAGCTTTGTAAAGGAAGACCATAATGAATAATCCCAAAATTGTTTTGGATATTTCAAGCTAGCATGTTCTTCTGTGACAAGACAGAATTTGAATAATACAGCAAAGCAGTGAGAACAGTCTGGGCCTGATTCTGAAAGCAGTGCCTGCCGCACTGGTGCCTGCCATATGTCAATCACTAGATTGATCCAAAAACAAATGGGAGATTTTACTCTAAACCAGTGAAATGGTAGGGACAATAAGCAATATATTTCTAAATAAAAGGCCCCACACCAAATATTGAAAGCTGTGTCCTTATTTGATGACACAAACTATAAATATGTATTCAAATCTAACTTTTCAAGTGCTCATAGAGGAATTTTCAAAGAGCGCCATGCGATAATTAACTATTATCAGTGGTGCATGAACTTCTAATCATAGCACATTATTAAAAGGATTCAAGTAGCTCAAAAATTGATGGCAAAATAACTTTAAATAGCAGGTGACCCCCGGCTTTGACACAAGCCGTGTTTCGCAGATGCTACTTCAGGAAACCAACTCCAACCGTGGCCACTTATTATATTAATTTATATCCAGCCAAATAAATGTCAATAAATCCCCAATCTTTATAGGTGGTCTGGATGTTTTATCAAATATAGTATTTGAAAGGACGCCTCAGCCCCACCACTCCACCGCAAAAAGTACTTTTTTAAATCGCGGGAAGCATAGTGTGGTGCTTCATCATTGGCTGTCTTTTCCAACTGTATATGAATACGTTAGTTTTATAATTTTTGTGAACATTTAATAGATTATACTACAGTACTTTATCCTTCAATTGTGTGTATAAATACTAATCCAAAGATTTGGATGATACTTATCTCAGCCAAACCAGGGGAGTCAGACCCGACATGTTTCGCACATAAATAGTGCTTTCTCAAGGGTCTCCCTGTAAAATACAGAAACGGAGCTGTAACATACAATTGTGACCAGCCCCCTCTCTACATAAAATTTACACAGTTAAGAACCGGTGTAATATCACATAACTTACCGAGGTCGCTGCCGTCATCCGACTCCAAAAGTTTAATGAGCAAAAGATGGTGCACCGAGGACGCCGGGTGCGGGGAGGCCAGAGGGGAAGAAACGGACGTCGGGGGGGGGGGGGGGGGGGGGGGGGCGAGCGGTCCTTCGGGGTGGGGTGGGCAGGCAGGCCTTCAGGGGGAGATGCAGGCCTTAAAGGGAGGGGACAAGCCTTCATGGGGGGAGACAGGCTTTCGGGGGGGGGTACAGGCAGGCAGGCCTTCAAGGGGGGACAGGCAGGCAGGCCTTTAAGGGGTTGGGACAGGCCTTAAAGGGGGTGCAGGCCTTCGGGGGGTGCATGCCTTCGGGGGGGTGCAGGCCTTCAAGGGGGGGACAGGCCTTCAGGGGGAGATGCAGGCCTTAAAGGGGGGGGACAAGCCTTCATGGAGGGAGACAGGCTTTCGGGGGGGGAACAGGCAGGCAAGCCTTTAAGGCGGGGACACGCCTACAAGGGGGTGGGACAGGCCTTCAAGGGGGTGCAGGCTTTCGGGGAGTTGCAGGCCTTCGGTGGGGTGCAGGCCTTCAAGGGGGAGACAGGCCTTCAGGGGGAGATGCAGGCCTTAAAGGTGGGGGACAAGTCTTCATGGGGGGAGACAGGCTTTCGGGGGGGGGGACAGGCAGGCAGGCCTTCAAGGGGGGACAGGCAGGCAGGCCTTTAAGAGGGGGACAGGCCTACAAGGGGGTGGGACAGGCCTTCGGGGTGGGTGCAGGCCTTCGGGGGGGGGGGTGCAGGCCTTCAAGGGGGGGACAGGCCTTTAGGGGGAGATGCAGGCCTTAAAGGGGGGGACAAGCCTTCATGGGGGGGACAGGCAGGCAGGCCTTCAAGGGGGGACAGGTAGGCAGGCCTTTAAGGGGGGGACAGGCCTACAAGGTGGTGGGTCAGGCCTAAGGGGGGACAGGCCTTCAGGGGGAGATGCAGGCCTTAAAGGGGGGGGGACAAGCCTTCATGGGGGGAGACAGGCTTTCGGGGGGGACAGACAGGCAGGCTTTCAAGGGGGGATAGGCAGGCCTTTAAGGGGGGACAGGCCTACAAGGGGGTGGGACAGGCCTTCAAGGGGGGACAGGCCTTTAAGGGGGGGAACAGGCCTACAAGGGGGTGGGACAGGCCTTCAAGGGGGGGACAGGCCTTCAAGGGGGTGCAGGCCTTCAAGTGGGGGTGCAGGCCTTCAAAGGGGGGTGGACAGGCCTTCAGGGGTGAGATGCAGACCTTTAAGGGGGGGGGGACAGACCTTTGGGGGGACCCTGGTGTAGAAGTACACGGAGAGAAGGGGGTGTTCAAAGAGACGTGCATATGCCAGACTTTGGGGGGGGAAGAAATAATGGATCTGAAAATAGAGGAGAGGGAGAGAGATGTTGGACCATGGGATTTAGGGAGGGAAGGAACAGAAAGGGAGAGAAATTGGACACAAGGAATGGTGTGGAGGAGGGATAGAGATACCAGATAGGAGGGTAATTGGGAAAAGAAAGGGAGAGATGGTGGCCCCTGGGGTGGTGGAGAAGGAGGGAGAGATGCCGGGATGAAAGGGTAGTTAAGAAAAGGTGGATCTGTGGAGGGAGATGAAAAAAAGGAAAGATACCAGACTTCCTGGGGAGGGAAGGGAAATGGAAAGGGAGGCCAGAGGTGGCAGATGGATGGTTAGCATGAAGAAAGAAGGAGACCCTGGCAAGCAAGTTATCAGAAGACAACCAGAGCCTGGGACCAACAAGATTTGAAAAATAACCAGACAAATAAAAGGTAGAAAAATAAATTTTATTTTCTGTTTTGTGATTACAATATGTCAGATTTGAAATGTGTATCCTGCCAGAGCTGGTGTTAGACCGCAAACGTGAGCTAAGATTTAACAGAGAGAGGAAAAGTCCTTTTTGTTTCTTTATTTTATTTACACCACAGCGCCAGTGTGGTTAGGAGAAGCCAAAGGGGGTGAAAAAGCTATAAAACCCACCAGGATTTTTGAAAAAAATCACCCAACTGGGCAGGAAAATCGAATCGAAAAACCAATTAAATAGGCTGAATCAAAATTTTTCTTCCTGAATCGGGCAGTTTACACTACTGTCTCAGACTTTAGGACCTGGGATTCGGGAGAGATGGCATCTTCAGTACTTTATAATGCAAGTGAAATGAGGATTTGGTCAGACTTTTGAAGGGTCTGCAGAAGAAAAATATTGTATAGGCCGGGGACATGAGACAGCAGGAAATGGGAACTTTTCTTCCTTCTATTTTTGTGAATGGAAAGGCTGAGGATGTCAGAGAGTTCAGTTAAAATATGTGCTTAATAAAAAAATATAATAATGTGTTTTATAAAGTTTATAAGCATTGCTGGCCTACCCGGTGAGGTGTTCCTAGTGGTGGTGGTGGTGGTAGCAATGTGTCAATGTGTTCTGGGTGGTCTGGGAAATTCTCCTGAGCAAACTCCGGGCCCATTTCCACCCCCCAGTTAGTCCACTCCACTCAACTGGTTCACACACTGAGTGGGTCTTTGGGTATTGTACCTAGGTAATTGTTTTGGGATTTCTTCCAGTGGTTTGTCAGTATCTCCTTGTGGTCCTAGGAAGGAAACTTTGTTAACCCTAGCATTGACCTTTTGTAACAGTGCTGCTTGTGTGGCATTAGGCTATGTAGTGATTGAAAGAAAAAACCAGACCTTTGCACATTTTTGCACTATAGGTGTGTGTATGAGGAGATTCACATTTCCTGCACAGCTAAGTCCGTGTGAAGTTCCCTTGTGCTGTATTTGACATCTAGCAAGGTCTCTGTTTGGAAGGAAAGATCTAAGCTTAAAAATGAAGTGGCCAGAAGTTATGGTAAAAGCAGATAGCTTAGCTGGTTTTAAGAAAGATTTGAACAAATTCCTGGAGGAAAAGTCCATAGTCTGTTATTAAGACATGGGGGAAGTGTCTGCTTGCCCTGGATTGGTAGCATGGAATGTTGCTACTCTTTGGGTTTTGACCAGGTAATAGTTACCTGGATTGGCTACCATGAGAATGGGCTACTGGGCATGATGGACCATTGGTCTGACCCAGTTAGGCTATTCTTATGTTATGTTCTCATCTGTAGGGGCCTTTGTTTTCACTTCTTATTTTAATGTATTTTTTTTCTGAGAACTTATCAGTGTTTTTTTAATAATGGGAACAAAAATGGATGAGAATTAATGTGTGTGGAATGGGGGGGTAACTAATTTCTTCAGCTAAATAATTAAATCCACCTCAACCAGACATAGGAGAACTCGCACACCATTCACACACCCTCCAACCAAAAACGTCAAAAGAAAAAACTGTTCGACAACCTCCTAGCCATTCGAGCTGCAACACTCGACCCCCATCTCTACAACCTATTGACGTCGGCCACAGACTACAAAACCTTCAAAAGAGAAATAAAAACCCTTCTATTCAAAAAACACATAAAACCGAACTAACACAATCAGAACTGTCCCAAGCATCACCTGCAACTACTCCATATGTACTTCTCATGTCATGACAATTCAGACATAATTTATGTTATGTTATGTTTGGAATAATGGTTACATATATGAGGTTCAATAAAAGAAAATTTTCACTCCCTGTTTCTATTCTGACCATTTATACCGTTTCATGGTTATTACAAAAAATATTTTTTACATGGGGGATGTCAAAAAATGATGGGCCCCGGGTGCCACATACCCTAGGTACGCCACTGCCAGAAAGTCAGTTTGATTATCAGCTCTTAGACAACCTGTCTTTTAGGTCATCAAAGTGTTGACTTGGGCGGGTTTTTAGGCGGGTTTAAGTTTTGATTATGAGCCCCATAGTGCATATATTACCTGGACTAACCATGGAAAAACTGAAGGCAGGAATTTTTGATGGTCCATAGATCAGACAACTTATACATGACACACATTTCATAGCATCAATGAATGAAATTGAATCATGTGCCTGGTCTTCATTTGTTCTTGTTGTGAAAAACTTTCTTGGCAACAAGAAGGCAGACAACTATACACAATTAGTAGAGGATATGCTCTTTCATTTCAACAGTCTTGGCTGTAACATGAGCGTTAAAGTCCATTATCTGCAGTCACTTAGATCGCTTTCCAGACAACCTTGCTGACTTAAGTGAGGAGCAAGAAGAGATTTCACCAAGACATAAAAACAATGGAAGCCAGATGACAAGGAAGATGGGATGCACACATGATGGCAGACTATTGTTGGAATCTTGTGTGGGAATGACCTGGCGGATCCCACTCTCAAAAGTCTTACAAAAGAAGCTTCTTGTGTGTTGAATGATTGGAAAGTTTGTATCATAAACTTGGTGCTTTTGGTAAGAAAATAAGTAGATTTTCATGTTGTACACTTTGGTAGGAAATAAGTAGATTTTCATGTTGTACACTTTTTAAAAAATTTTTAATATGTATTCTTCACGCTTAAAAGATATTAAATTGAACACTACATTAAAATATTCTGATTTTTTAATGGATTAGCAGAGTGAAGAGTGGTATATGGTACATGCTCTCAAAAACTAGAGCTGATAGGAGAAAGCTGGTGCCATTTTTGGAATCAGCAGGTCAAATATGCCAAGAAACATTTGAGGCACCAAAATGAATGTTGGCCAGTGTAATCATTCCGCATGATATCACAAAATGTCACCTACTCAAGACAATCACAATGTATAACTATCATAATCTTCAACATCACAATATTTTTTTCACAGCCATTCTAAACCCCACAATTTCTGCCTCAGCTGTTTTCCTACCTCTGTCTGCCATGGGCATGGGCAGTACCCATCCCACACTTTCACCTCATGCATTGGAGCCAACTCATTCAGTGCATCCTATAAGCTTAAATGCCAACAATCATAGAAACATAGAAAAATGAAGGCAGATCCATCAGCTTCCTTCTTTAAATAGCGGATCTACACATTTTTCAATTTACTAACTCCAAAATGTGGTGTACCCGTACTACCTGAGGATATGGTATGTCTCAGCTATCCTTTTATATACCGCTTAGATACCCTTGATAGGCGGTATATAAAAAACCTAATAAACTTGAAACTTGAAACTAGAAATATTATAACATGATCAGACCATCCCACAAAATCAACCAATGGCAACTGGCACATTACATCCCATGAATGTTGTGACAAAAATACCACATCCAAAACACGTCCTACCAAATGTGCTGCAGCAATCTGCTTAAGGGAATACATAGCAAACATCAAGAACAGCATGTAATGTTTCTTTAAGAAAAGCTCAGAAACAGACTCAAATGGAATATTAAAATTCCCTAACACACATACCCTAGCCAGATCTACTCTCTCTTGCAACAACATAAAAAAAACCCATAATAATGAACAATCACTCCTCAAACTTCCTGGTGGACAATGCATCATACAGTATCCTCATTTGCAATCACTAAAGCTTCCATACACTCCATAAATGCAGTACTTATAATTTTAAATATTATTATTAAAAATATAGGGCTCCTTTTACTAAGCTGCGATAGCGTTTTTAGCGCGCACAGAATTTTAGTGCATGCTAAACCTGCACTATGCGGCTAGAACTAACCCCAGCTCAATGCTGGTATTAGTGTCTAACACGTGCAGCAATTCTGCACGTGATAAGCGCGTGCTAAAACCGCTATCGCAGCTTAGTAAAAGGAGCCCAAAGTGTTTCTGTATCACTCAATAGCACACCTACTTAAGCATGTAAAATGCTGTTCTAAGCACTCATCACTTATAAAATTACCTCCCCCCTGTGGCATGGCCAAACAGGGTGACAGTAGAAATTGCTATAATGAGAGTCACTCTTGCAGCAGAAAAACACAGCTTCGTATCCTCTATCTCCTTCAATTCAGGTAGCAGACCTCCCTTTCACCCAGTTCCCAACTAGATATACATCTGGTTAGCTGCTGTCAAGCCCCTAACACAAGGTGAACAGAACTGTCTTTACATTAAAATAAACCACAAAAAAACTAAATGTCGTTGTACAACAATAGAAAACTATTTTGTTAGCAGCTGCCTTGCCGCATACACCGGGTGAGCATAACTGTCTCTAGCAGAAAATTTAACAGAGCTTAGTCTATGTCAAAGAATACTGCTTTGTTAGCAAACTGGCTCCAACAGACAGGTCTAGCTCTTAGCCGGGCACAGGAATAAAGTTTACAGCTCCCATTCTGTCAAAAACAATTATAACTTCCAGACAAAGTCCTTTTTCTACCTTCCTCTGGGCTCTCTCTTCCTGACTCTGGCCTTTCTTTTAGGTTTTCTGAACGCTCCTTCCTGTTCTCCTCCCCTTCTCTCTTCCCCCTCCTTAGGGAAGAACTACAGTTCTTAAGGTGATCCTGCATTTGCAGGGATGTATCCAGTACAGAGTTCTATACATTCCCTCACACCCCCCAAAGAGAAAAGTCAAGTCAAATTTAGTTTTAAATCTAAAAAGCTACATAAAAAATTATTACTTTAGTTCTAGATATGAAAAAATGAACTCAGAAATATTGGGTCATAATAAAATATTTAAAATAACATGGGGTCCATTGACGAATTTTGTTAACTCTGATTAGTTGTATAATGCCTTTATTTTCTATTTGATTTGCACATCCAGGGAGGATGGGAGGGAGGGAGGAGAGGAAATTTATTTTGTATTATTCTTTGATCGAATGTAAGTGTTGTTTATGATATTAATTGTACATATAATTTAATGCACTTTGTTCTCAAATTGAAAATTAATAAAGATTTTTTTAAATTTTTTTAAAAAAGATTTGTGCTGCTGTATGGGAGATCAGGGTGTGATTCCCAAGCCCAAGTTCTGCTTGTTAGGCCAACTGGGACAGGGAACAATGTGGAGAATGTATTTATAGTTACCAAGAGTCCCAGTCAACACATCAAGTTCCAGAAGAAGCCCCTGACCAGAGAGGACTGTGATTGTGAAGATTAGGCAACAAAGAGTTAAATTAAGGGAAAATCCATTTATGTTTTAAATTAGAAACCACGGTCCTATAGATCCAAATAAAGGCTGGGTTCAGCTGAGTTGTAAATCCAAAGGGAAGGAAAAACTGCCGAGCCAAGAGAGAGTATAGGGATTAATAAGTTTACATTTTGGAACATCAGTCACCCATGCAGTACAATTAAGGATTTTCCAGAACATAAAAGAAAACAATACATTATTTTATTCATATTTATTGTGCTTAATTAAGCCTAGAATTGAATGTTGTTGTCCTTTAAACAAGATATCATTACTGAATTCATTCAAACACATGGGAAAAATGTAATATTGGGCTATTAATTGAAACTAACTGAGTCATATTATCAACAGGGGTCATCTTGACTGCAGAGAAAATAATAGAGAAATATATAAAGTGGCAGACTGATGGCAAACACCTCTACTTTCTGAAAGGCCCTTCAGACAACTCAGGAAGGTGATCATTTCTGAGATAAAGCAAATTATTTTAATAGGGTTAGGTGACATTTATTGATTTCCCATCACTACAATCTAAGCTGTTTATGTCGAGCTACACCTATTGTATAACACATTAGAATGCATCTTCTCATAAAAGCAGTCAATATATTGCAATAAGTAAATAAGAATATAAAAATTGGCAGATTTTTACATGCATAAATATATACAAAGGTATTCTTATTTTATTGTTTTAAAGCATTACTTATACACATGAGCCCACCGGGACAGATAGTGAAATTTGAAAAAGTACCTGAATGTAAACCGCTTAGGCCCTCTTTAACAAAGGCACGCTATGCATTTTAGCGCAGATTTCGCATGCGCTAAATAAACGTGCGTGCTAACCGCTAACGCATCCATAGGATAACATGCACGCATTAGCGTTTAGCATGTGTGTAGTGTGCACTAATTTTTAGCACGCTAAAAAGCTTAGTGCACCTATGTAATAGAGGGGGTTAGGATATAAGTGGTATATAAATAATTTAAATAAATAATAAATAAAATAGATATGAGAGGTGCTAAAAAGTTCTTAGCCCAATCAGCTTCCTACGTTCTGAGCATTATTTTGCCACTGTAGCTGAAAGGAGTGTTATTTTTGTGTGCAAAATGTTCAATTGCCAATTTTCAGAATTAGCTAAAGGCAAAAACCTCTGAGAAGGTACATTCAATATCACTGACCAGGTTAATCTCTTACAACCTAAAAGTTGTGCTATATGTTGAGAGGAAAGGTCTCAGAAAACCTGCTACGATCAATGAATAAACATTGAAAAAAACACAAAACATGATGGCAGATAAAAGCCAAATGGCCCATCCAGTCTGCCCATCCACAGCATCCACTATCTCTTCCTTTCCCTAAGAGATCCTACAGTCTTTGTCTCTACCACCTCTACTGGGAGACTATTCCGCACATCTACCATCCTTTCTGTAAAAAAGGTATTTACTTAGATTACTCCTTAGCCTATCACCTCTTAGCTTCACCCTATGCCCCCTCAGTCTGAAGTTTCCTTTCAATTGAAATAGTCTGGCCCCATATGCCATGTAGGTATTTAAACGTCTCTATCATATCTCCCCTCTCCCGCCTTTCCTCCAAAGTATACAGATTGAGATCTTTGAGTCTGTCCCCATATGCCTTATGACGTAGACCACCACCCATTTTAGTAGTCTCCTCTGGTCCGACTCCATCCTGTTTATATTTTTTGAAGGTGCAGTCTCCAGAATTGTACATAATATTCTATATGAGGTCTCACCAGAGTCTTATAGAAGGGCATCAATACCTCATTTTTCGTAGTGGCTATTCCTCTCCCTATGTACCGAAGCGTCCTTCTAGCTTTTGCCATTGCCTTTTCAACCTGTTTGACCACTTTAAGATCATCACATACTATCACGCCCAAGTCCCATTCCTCTTTCGTGCACAAAAGTTCTTCACCTCCTAAACGGTACCATTCCTTTGTTTGTTTGTTTTACAGCCCATATAATTTCACCCCTTAAATGGAGAGCAGGCACGATCCCCATTCTGTTCTGCCTCCAGTGGCTGCCTTCTTAAAATAGTGCTACTGCCCTTAGCATTAGTCTCACAGTACTGCCATTAGAGGTCAGCTTGTTAAATAAGCCTTTATTATCAATATGATCACTTGCAGCGATACTGCAACTCTACTGCTGGAGCTCAGTGGCACCATTTTGAAGAAGAAAGACGCTGGGATATGAGCAAGCTGACATTGTTCTTGTCCCCATCACTCCATGGATTCCTTGGGGTGAGTCTGGAGTTCAGGAGTGATATTGGGAGACTGGGGAGGGCCATGACTTTGGGACATGGCAGGGTTCAGGAAGGTTGAATGCATGAGCCATATCGTCACTGGATCTCTTTTTTCTTTATAGTTTTATATTTTTTTAATTATATTTTTTCATATAAATATGTAAATATATAGAAGCTGCATAACTTATCTTAGATATAGCAGTTATTTGCCTCTCCCGATGTAATCACGTTTCAGTCAGCCTTCATTAGGGTCGAGGCTTTGTATTAATCACAGCACCGTTTTATAGTTCGTGTCAGTCTTCACTTCACTTAGCGCGTGCTAATCAGTTAGCGCACCTTAGTAAAAGAGGGCCTAAGTGAAGTGAAGACTGACACGAACTATAAAACGGTGCTGTGATTAATACAAAGCCACGACCCTGATGAAGGCTTACTGAAACGTGATTATATCGGGAAAGGCAAGTAACTGCTATATCTAAGATAAGTTATACAGCTTCTATTTATTTACATACTTATATGAAAAAATATAATTAAAAAAATATAAAACTATAAAGAATAAAGAGATCCAGTGACGATATGGCTCCTGCATTCAACATTCATAATGCATAATAGAGGAGTCTGCTGAGGATCATGTGCATTATAGTACTGAAATATTAAGGGGTTTGTTTATAAATGTTGATTTCCCCCCTTATAGAATAACCAGTTAATATTGATCTTAAAGAGGGTTCAGGAAGGGACAGGGTTTGGGGAGAGGTGATTTGAAAATTTTAGCCCAGTATCAGGACTGGAGGTTTGGAGTCATCAGGTCCCTGTGCCACCAGTGATTGGAAGTCCCCTCATGGGTGGGGATCTATGGATTAGAGAATGACACGGTGACAAAATTCATCACCGTTCCCATCCCCGCGGATAACCGCGTGAAATAATCCCATGTCATTTTCTAGTGTCTGTTTCAATCTCAATCCTTCTACACCAACATTCTTCAAAGCAAAGCTTGCGGGTCAATGGTTGTGGCCATTCATACTCTGATTCTTCCCTCTCTCCTTAAAGAATGGCATGAAGATGGTTTCCTGCGGTTATCCGCGGGGACGGGAACGGTGATGAATTTTGTCACCGTGTCATTCTCTACTATGGATCTTCAAATTAACTAAGGATAGGGACACAAACAATCACCATTAACCTCAAAATGCGGCCTAAATCGAACATTCAAGGGTCTTATGAGACACTGCAAGGCCAGAACAAAAGGAATTGGGAACGGACAATGAGCACTCCACTGAAGATCACTGATGTAAAACCAACTTGTTTATTTCATAAAAGAACACAAGAAGCTGTGGACCCGACTCAGCACTATGTTTCGGCGTCTGAGGAACGCCTGCATCAGGGGTCACTAAACATGAAACCAAACCTGTAGCGTATAAGTTCACAGATGGCAGGTTTGGGATAAAACAAAGCTCGGTCCAACTAACTTGCCAGAGTAACCAAAATCACTGAATAGCTGTGGAAGCATTTTCAAAAAGGCCACCCACACATCACACATACACCCACAGTGTGAAAAAAAAGAAGACACAGAAAAAAAGGGGAGAGAAAGCCTCAGTTAAGCTTCATATGGCTAAAAAAAAACTCCACTTGTGTGTCTTCACTATATCTAAAACAGTGGTGAAAAAATAAGGCATAATAGCAGCCCCTCCAAAACACCTCTGGACACAAACTATCACCATTAACCTCAAAATGCGCCCATTCAAAGGTCTTAAGGGACACTGCAAGGCCACTCACACATCACACATACACCCACAGTTTGAAAAAAAAAAAAAAAAGAAGACACAGGTGTTTTTGGGGGGACTGCTATTGTGCCTCATTTTTTCACCACTGTTTTTGATATAGTGAAGACACATAAGTGGAGTTTTTTTTAGCCATATGAAGCTTAACTGAGGCTTTTTCTCCATTTTTTTTCTGTATCTTCTTTTTTTCAGACTGTGGGTGGCCTTGCAGTGTCCCATAAGACCCATGAACGTTCAATTTAGGGTGATTTTGAGGTTAACGGTGATCTATAGATCTCCCATTTGGGCTGGTGGGCTGTTTAATTTTTGCAGGCTGCTAATTAACCTTACTGACTAGTCAGATAAAGTTATTTGGATACTATGACTATTTGCAAGCTCATTTATTGTTGGACTCAAGCTTCATAGGGACAGACAAAAAGAAGACCCATGAGTTAAATGAACTGAAAGAAGAAAAGTCTCAAAACCAAAAAAAAAAACCCTGGTTTTTAAAGAATCTGCCATAGATGGTGTAGCTATTTGAGTTTTCACTTTGTTCACACATGCTGGTTTAGTTAGAAAGATTATATCGCATCATGTGGCCCCATTATATAGATAAGTGCTCTGAAAATTGACCTCTACAATGCATTGCCAATTTGTTTTTTAATCTGTTGAAATAGACTATCAGCCCACAGCTTACAGATAAATTCAAAGAGTACTGGCATATGCAGTCCAGCCTCAAAACTTTTATTTTTTGTTGTTGGGGAAATAGATGTTTAATAAAGACAAACTAATTGACAGCCTAATGATCCCCCCCCCAAAAAAAAATCTCCCAAAGCTACTGTATCAATAACAGAAGCCATTAAGACGGAAAAGAATGGGGCAAACTGAGACGTGCACTATGATGTCTTTGTCAAATCCATTAGTGAGTAGCCTTTAGCATTTTGCCCCATGCAATTGCTTCACACTAGAGTAAATTAAAGCTTTCATGTTTTATAACATAGATGACCTCAAAACAAGACTAATTTGTCTGTAACAATCTTAAGCCTTTTCCCAACAGGGAATAGTTAATTTGTAAACATCAGACTGCTTTGAGTATGACTGATAGCACAAGGACTAGATTGACTTGTTGCAAGTGACATCTGGCAACTACATACTTACAAGCCACCTGCAATTTAATAGTCTTTTTAATTTATTAATTTATATTTACCTTGTCCCTTTTTCCTTAGAAACTCAAGGCAAGCAACATTCAGGTATAGTATGTATTTGCTTGTTGACAGATAGCTCACATTGCAAGGTCTAGGTTATTTCATTTGTATTGATGTATTAATTCAATTTAATGTGCATTATTTAATGTAAACCCTATTATTGACACCGGAGACTATTTTATTATTAAACACATTAAGTGTAGGCTAATGTGCGAATACAGGCTAGTAAATCAGACCTGTTGACTGAACCTGAGGCAAAGGAAGGAGCAGTGTTCATGGTCACACACACCTGAAGCCTCATAGGATGCGAACCCTGGATTTTTTTTTTGTTCCCAAGTCTGCTGTTCTAGCTTTGTCTTGATTTTAGAAATTCAGGGGTCAATATGCACTCGCTGACCCAGAAGCAGATATTAAGTGGTCTATAACCAGATAGTGCTGTTGAGTATCTGGTCTGAGTACCATGGTACTTTCCAATTATTGCCAGGATCTCACAGAGTCAATAGGGCAGAACCAGGAATGATGTAGATAGTAGAAATATTCAGTGCCAGTCTTTGCATAGACAATCGAGCATACTGGACTATACAAATTGCTTTGTTAGCTATGCAGGTACTGTACTGAATATCAGCCATATCTGGAAAGCTTATGGATTCCCCTAAAGACTCAGATATTCCGTAGTGGTGCATGTATAGATAGATGTGGTTTCATCATCAGTGCTATGGAATAATTTTTCAGGAGCTGCTGAGTCAAAATGGTATCTACCTATTGAAGAAGGGGTGGAATGACTTCTGAAAAAGAATAGCTAAACTACTGAGGAAGGCATTAAACTAGGACAGACATGGGCAACTCCGTTCCTCGAGGGCCGGAATCCAGTCGGGTTTTCAGGATTTCCCCCAATGAATATGCATTGAAAGCAGTGCATGCAAACAGATCTCATGCATATTCATTGGGGAAATCCTGAAAACCCGATTGGATTCCGGCCCTTGAGGACCGGGGTTGCCCATGCCTGAACTAGGATCATTGGGACAAGTAGACCAAGCCCTCGAGTATATGTAATCATAAATAATTGCATTGAAATGGAAAAAGGGCAATAGCTAAAATGCTGAGTATTTTAATGCCTGTATTGTGGGAAATAAAGTCTCAGATAAAGAGGCCATCATGGAGGAGGCTAGCTTGGATTTAATGATAGTTAATACATTGTGCAATCATAGTCTTGATACCATAAATAATACAAATTTTTCATTAAAAAGTGGAGAAAAGGATCTCACGATGTTGTGCTCCATGGGGTAACGACTTCATTGAACTAAAAGAGGATATTACTGTTTCCATCCCTGGAGCAGCGTAAGTTTATGAAATGAAGGCCTGTACCTTGGGCAGGATACCAGATGGTGGCAAAGAGGTGATCAAGGGAAGGTACTAGTTTAGCTAGACCAGACATTTTGTTTGCTTACTTTAGAACAGAATGGTATCCTATATAATAAAACGCTAGCCGCGCATGCACACTCCAACTTTCGTGTTCTGTATTCCCTGTTCCATGTTCTGTATGTCCGTGGCCAAGCAGGAGTGCGCATGCGCGAGTCCCCAGCTCCTACCTACACTCGCAGCACTGGCCGCCATTGCTGGACTCCCTGCTCTTCGGTAACTCAGTTCTCCCAATGTCTTGCCACCCCTCCCCCTTCCCGTGGTCCTAACTCCAAACCTGCTACACTCGCAGCACTGGCCGCCATTGCTGGACTCCCTGCTCTTCGGTAACTCAGTTCTCCCGACGTCTTGCCGCCCCTCCCCCTTCCCGTGATCCCGACTCCAAACCTGCCTACTCCAGCAGCCTGCAGTACTCTGCACACGCTGCTTCGGGCCCTTCTACTGCCCTGATTTACTCTGGCATGTCTCTGATGACATCATCAGAGACGCGGCAGAGTAAATCAGGGCAGTAGAAGGCCCCGAAGCAGCGTGTGCAGAGTGCTGCAGGCTTGAGTCGGCAGGTTTGTCGGGACCGCGGGAAGGAAAGGGAAGGGGGGGGGTGGCAACAGTCTAAAGAAGCTGGCTAGACTGTGAGAAGGGAAAAGGGGGGGGGGAAGGGAAAACGCTGCTGCTGCACAGGGAAGAGGTATGGAGGGAGGGAAATGGAGAGGGAGGGAATGCTGCTGTGGCTGCACAGGGAAGTGTGGGGGGGGGAGAGAAATGCTGCTGCATAGGAGGCTGGGAGAGAGACAGACAGATAGAAAGAAAGACAGACAGCGGGAGGAAGGGAGACAGAAAGAAAAGAAGAAAGACACAGGGGCAGGGAGAGACAGAAAGACAGACAAACAAAGGGGGCCAGGTAGAGAGACAGACAGAAAGAAAGATAGCGGGAGGGAGAGAGGGACAGAAATAAAGACAGACAGACATATATTCTAGCACCCGTTAATGTAACGGGCTTAATGACTAGTGAATATATATTTAGACTGTAAGGTTTTTTTAAAAGATGTAGTATAGAAAGCACCCAACTTAATATATCTCTTCCAAAGTATGCAGCACCTTAGTATCACAAACAGAACTGTGCATACACCACACTCAATGAATGTCTGCGCAAGAGTCATACTCATTATCAATTCATGATTAAATTATCTTTCTTTGGCATTTCTGGGACATAGACCTTAGAAATCTGCCCGGCACTGTCCTCATGTTCTAGATGCCTGGAGTTCCTGTCAAAGCCCTCCCCAGCCCTTCCTAAACCAAATTTCTATATAAGGGACACAAACTATGTAAGTCTGCCCAGTACCGGCCTTAGATCTTCCCAGCCAGAGTTGCCATCTAAGCACCACTCGACACATCAAAAATACATGCAAACATTTAGGTTTTGTTTTTTATATCATTCATTCTCTAATTAGAGATCCTCTGTGTTCATCCCATGTGTTTTGAATTCTATCACTGTTTAAGTTTCCACCACCTCCCTTGGGAGTCAGCTGTGCTGACACCACCCACTGAATTCCCCAAAATAGCTGGTTTTGGCTTGAGCACTAACTGGGCATTTTCAACAGAACTATCTGGTTAAGTGCCACTAAAAATGCCTGGTTAACTCTGGAAAGATGATTTAAATGGCCAGGAGTCTGTACTGGTCATTTAAATTGTTCTGAATATCAAGCTCATAATTTATATGTTAGATGTTTATATTATGCCTCTGTTTTGGGGGAAGCTATGTTTGTGTTATTATGTGCCCTGTGAGAATTTGCCTAAAAATGTTTGTGAAAGAAATGTATGAGTCAGCAATAACTAAGGTAGTCCAGATTTTTTTTCTCCATAGTGGCTGGCATTTTATATCCAGATAGTACAGTCTTTTTGCTGTCCTTAATTGATCCCTATAAGTATCTGGTTAGCACATTGAACATTGCTTCCACACTGATAACTGCCTCAAGACTGCTTCTATGCTATCCTGATAGAATTAGGGTGGTCTATAATGTTTTTCAGTTGCATGATCAGGCTCAGGAGGTGGGGGATTGATCATCATTGATACAGAGAGGACATTTGACCTTCCTTTGCATCTTTCCCTTTTAAAAGGCTCCCTGAGGACCTCAGGCCACATGTTAGTAGCCTGATGCTTCCGGGGAGGAAAAACAGCACCAGTTCACAACTGGCATTACTTTAACATGAATAATGCAGTTTGTGGGATTTAATACAAGCTGTGTTATTCATTTTGCATAATAATGAGGTGATTTGCCTGCATTTGCATGCTTTGCATCTTATTAGTATGTAGCTCACATCGCAGTAAAAAAAAATATTGGCAAAATAGAGATGTTAGAATATCCCAAAAGAGAAGTTATACTAAAAGATAATGTAGCTCAAGAGTATTTAAATGAACAGATAGCAGTAGTAAATGATTCCAAATTACCCATCAACTGCATAGGTGATAAACATAAACAAAAATATACTTTAAATTGTCTGTATGTGAACGCCAGAAATCTGAAAAATAAGCAGGGTTAGAATATATATAGGTAAATAAAGAGTTTCTACTACTAATCACTTATATAGCGCTGAAAGGCGTACGTAACGCTTTAACGACAGGCCAGGAATTTCTTATATGTGGCTTGTGTCCACTTCGATACATCAGGAAAAATAGAAATTTTGAATCCATGAAATTCCACCTTTTCAGTCCTATAGAATAGACAAAGAATTGCTTCTTTATCTTGAAGACAAACAAAGTTTGACAAAAGTTACCAGTAAAGTAGCTCTAACCATAATTTCCTCTTGAGATGTTTCCAGCATGCCAGTGAGATCCAGTTCTCCTGGTAATGCATTCCCTTTTTCTTTATCCTCTTTTGGTAAGTTTAGGTAATATAACTTTTTTAACGGTGGCATATTATTTTCAGGAAATTTCAAAACTATATTTAAAAAGGAATGAAATAAATCCCTAAGCGATTGAAATTTGGAGACAGGAAAGTTTAAAAGTCTCAAGTTCAAATTCCTATTTGCATTTTCCAAGTTTTCAATTTTCCTAGTGAGTAGAACCTTTTCCTTCAATTGCAAGTTAGTAGAAACCTTCACTTCTGCCACTGATTTCTCCAGTTTGTCCATTCTAACAGACTGTTCTTGGAATTTCTCTTCAAAAGTTTTAAATTGAATATTAGTATTCTGTACTGAAGCAACAAACTGGGAGTATACCTTATGCAAAGTCTCCAAGGCATTCCAGATCGCCTCCATGTCTATCACCGCTGGTTTAATCAAGGGAGCAGGGATAGATATTCCAGGGGACTCCAAAGGTTTCACCTCTGCATTCCCTGCTACACTCTGAGGTTCAAGTCCTCCCAGCACCAATGCCGACTGTGAGATAGTCGGCAAGCTGTGATTCCCATCTAGGGTCAGGGGTGATTAAATGTGGGAAGGGGGGAGGAACTACAAGAAAGTCAAGAAAGAAAACATATAAGGAACAAACACAAGGAATGGGAAGACACATATTATGCTGCTGTATTTCTTTTAAAAAGGAGAGAGACTGTAAGGGGTGAGCAGCGCATTCAGAAAGGGTGTCCGGCGCTCCTAGACATCTTTGAACAGAAAAGGATATTTGGTGTTCATAGGCATCTTTGAACAAAAAAACATTTGAAAGCGCCTTTGAATTTCTCCAAGTTAGTTTCTGATCTAATATGTAAAGGTAAAGAATTCCAAATTGTGGGAGCAGTCACAGAAAATACTGTTGTACAGCAAAGGAAAAATACATACAGTAAAATGATACCAGAAATTAGGAAGGCCAACAGATTTAAGGCTCGTTATAAATGAAGGCTTTTCTTAACTATGACGGGAATAGCCATGCAGATGATAACACGCAATTGGAAGAACTACCGTATGATCGACTTAACTTTTCTTTCTCGTGGGTGAACTTATGCTCCAGCTACAAATATGAAAAAATGAATGCTGAGATATTGGGACAAAGTAATGTATTTAACTTGGTGTGTGGCCCATTGGCATCTTTTATTGCTTCTATATAGTTGTCATTTCTCTTTGATTTTTGTCTGATTTCCTTCACATCCAGGGTGGGAGGGGGGTGGGGGTGGGAATGTGTTACTACTTTAAATAAGAGTGGGTTATTGGAAGGATACTTGCATTTATATTATTGATTAAGTAAAGGGGTGGGGGGAAAAAGATTACTTTCAAAGTGCTTTTCTTGATTTGTTATATTTTCAGATTCCTATGTATTGTACTGTTACTACTTGAAAATCAATAAAGATTTATAAACAAACCGCGGTAGAGGGTTTTATCATGGGCTATCAAAGTAAATGCACCGACACCCATAGGAATTGAATGACCAAACTCTCAGGCCCTCTTCTACTAAGGTGCGCTAAGCATTTTAGCGCAGCTGATTAGCGCATGCTAAATAAACACATGCGCTAACCGCTAATGCGTCCATAGGATAACATGCACGCGTTAGCGTTTAGTGCACGCTAATATTTACCATGTGCTAAAAAGCATAGTGCACCTTTAGTAAAAGAGGGGGTCAATTTAGGTCTAAAAAGCAGATGATTCAAATTTTGTCAATGGTTTCATGGAGATGGTTTTATGGCGATTAAAAAAAAAGCTCACAAAAAAAAACTTTAGGCTTATACAAAAAATTGTATCTGCACCATTTAATGCCTTAAGTATTTTGACTGAAACCTTTTTCAAAAGATCTAGTTTAGCAATGGATTGATATTGAAGGAACTTTCACATCCTGCGTCTTTTGCTTCAGTGATTGGGACTTTGCTTTCAAGATGTAAATGACAAAAGTATAAGATTTTCTAATTTCCACATAGATAAGTCAATGGAGTCCACTGTTTGTTTTCAAATCCCTTCTCATTCACAGAATAGACATCCTGGTCTGCCCCTATGTTATGTGGGCATTTGCTCAGTTTCTTGTATAAGAACTAGTTAAGTGTTATAAGTAATGTGTGTTCAGAGGGCTTTGCTTTCCCTGGGAGCTAGGCTGCTTCCACAGAGCATAAGCCCGTCTCCTTCTCCAGTCTGAGAGAGAGCAGTGGCCATATTACAAAGCACATGGCTAGATGAGAAACTGAGTGTAGTATTATTCTCCCACCAGGTTTTTTCACCCTTTAGTTCTAATGATCTAACACAGCTTAGGTTTATTTCTAAGTCTGGAGAACGGTGTCAACTCCACAAGGTGGACACTCCCAGCGTAATTCTAATATGCTGGTAGAGTAAGAAGATATGTAACAGGCTTGAACTGCATTGAATTCATCTGACTGTAAGTTTGTTTTGCTTCATTTATTAAATAAACTGTTCAATCAATACGGAGTCTGGCTGGTGACACCAAGATTACAGAATTAGGGGTTGGCTGAATAGCAATCTCTTACTGTGGCCAAAATAACTCAGAGGAGTCCTTGCTTTTAGCATAAAAAGCTGAGATAAAGACTATACAGTGTAGCTGTATAGTATGATTTGCTCAGCACACATCCTGAAGGTATAATAATGGTAAACTGCACTGTGATTTTTTTAAATTATGAACAGATGGAAAAGAAAAAATTCACTTAGCTGAGATAAGATTGCTCACGCTGTCTACCAGCGATAGTTGACCTGGAAAACCGCGAGCTACACAGCTCGGATTGAATCATCCATTCATTATTCGCCTCCAACAAGAGCCTTGTTTCACTGTTGTCCGGCTGCCTCAGGGATTCAATACCAGCTAGTTTTTCTTCATCATGGCGTACAAACGGCAATACAGACAGCTGATTTAAACGGAAGTGAAGTGGGAGGCATCCGGAGTGACGCAGGCAAACTCATGTAGGAACCAATCAGCAAAAAGGCTCTAGAAAACATCATTGGCCTGGCAAATTTCAAAATACAAAAAATGAAAACAAACACAGTCAGAAAAAAGCGCACTATTCAATGCGCTGATTCAGCCCCAGAGGCAATATGGTGGATAGCTAATGCAATCATTGTGTCAAATATTTTGGTATGCGTTTGTGGGATCAAAAAATCAGGATTTGAGGAATGTAGAATGATGGATTTGTAAGAAATGGGAGGATTGTTTTCTAAATGTGTTATAGAAAGTATTCTGGACCAAATATCTTGAGAATCTTCTAAACAATGACAAATGATGTTGCAGATAATGTGTGCATTCACAAATCAATGTTGCGGTACTTTCCAAACAGAGCTGGGTTCACTTGATTCAAGCCACTTTGACCACAAGTCTCCAGGTAAATTTCATACAGCGAGGAATGCTGCATCCTTCACATACATGGAAATTTTCATACAACAAGGGGTTCCCGAATAATTTTGCATCTGAGCTCGGAGGATAATCTCTAACTTTATGCCATTTTTAGGATGTTTTTCACATTTGAAAATGAACCCCATTATAAACAGTTTTAAAAATACTGCTATACATCTCCAGTATATTATATCAGTTCAACAGGATAGATTATCATATTACTCTCTTCCAATATTGCCGAGAATCAATTCGCCAATGCATTCTATCAGTAACGGTGCTAATATAAAAAACAACCTTTTTATCTGTTACTGAATGTCTACACGTAGCTGGAATAATGCTTAAATTGTATTCCATATAAAATGAACTTCACTTTATCAGGGTTCATCATAGCAGAATCATACATTGCATCACACAATAGACTGCACTTTTTGAAGAAAGATAAAAAGCAGCCAAAAGAGAAAAAACAAATTTAGATTATATTAGTTCTACATTGATGTCTGCAGTATTTTCTGACTTTAGATATGTGGGCTCACAGGTATATATTATGAGCTTTCTCAGTGATAGAAAATGCTACATGCAGCTTCTGATGAAAGACCCAGCTTTATATCTTCTTTCATATTGACTCTCTGTCTCTTTCTGTAAGATACTGATCTCTCTTTGACTTGGAGATAAGGGAGTTGTACATATGTACAGTTGCAGAACTATCCATGTATTTAAACTTTCATTTCCCACTGATAAAGAATGGAACGACTCTCGTCTGAGGAGACACTAAAAAGGTTAGGGCTTTTCAGCTTGGAAGATAGATGGCTGAGTAGAGTAGAATGAGTACAAGTGGATTGATTTTTCACTCTGTCAAAAATTACAAAGCGTAGGGGACACTCGATGAAGTTACAGGGAAATACTTTTAAAACCAATAGGAGGAAATATTTTTTCACTCAGAGAATAGTTAAGCTCTGGAATGCGTTGCCAGAGGTTGTGGTAAAAGTGGATAGCGTAGCTGGTTTTAAGAAGGGGTTGGACAATTTCTTGGACGAAAAGTCCATAGTCTGTTATTGAGAAAGACATGGGGCAAGCCACTGCTTGCCGTGGATCGGTAGATTAGAATGTTGCTACTCTTTGGGTTTTGGTCAGGTTCTAGTGACCTGGATTGGCCACCATGAGAACGGGCTGCTGGGCTTGATGGACCTTTGGTCTGACCCAGTAAGGCTATTCTTATGTTCTCACTGTAAAAGGTGCCAGATCTATCAGTAAAATTGTTCATTCATTCCCCTATTTATTAACAGCAATTTGGAACAACCTCCCTTCTCAAATAAGATCCTGCCTATCTTTTCAAGTTCTTTGAAAAATTCTGAAAACTACTCTGTTTCAGCGTTTTCTAGCAGATGAGTTTCCATGAGGTCAACTACTATTAACCAAGTCGAGCCTTGTTTCTCAGGGATGACTCGGTATATAAGTCCAAGATTTAGTTTAATATCTGATTAGGAGTTCAAAGTTTAGTGCACCCTTTAGCTTGACTTGTCCATTTATAACCCATCTCTTATCACATAATAGTACCTCATAACAATATGCTTAGTGCTCAGAGTTCTAAAACAAGTGTTGAACAATCTTCTACACTTGAAGCAGTAAACCAAAGCCACAAAAATTATGACAGTATTAAAAAAGTGCACTGATAAATAAAACTGCATACTCCATTATGGTGTGCTGCCTTTCTGTCTCCCTTCCTGTCAATGTTTGAGCAGAGATTGTTTTACACATTGACTAGAAAGGAGAAGCTTTGCTGCTAGAATATGCTTTACCTATCCTTGAAATGACTTTTTATGATACTGTTATAAAGGCCACTTTAGAGAAGTTTTTCCATGTGTAAGGAGCTTGTTAAAAATTGCACAGCTATATAGACATAAACATGAATTTCTACGCTTGCTGCACGTAGACCCTCTGGGATGGAGTTGCAAGATATATGCATTTTTAATACGAGGGCGTATCAAAAATTAAATGCAATTGTTAAATTACAAGATAACTGGAATAGAGCTAGCAAAATGCAACACTTGGTGTGGGCCTGGCTGGTTGTCCTTGCCTGATGAAGCATTTTTCAAAATCTGGATGGGGGGGGAGGAGGAGAGGGATGTCACTTCACAGGGGAGTGTAGCTTGGTGTAACAGCATACAAGGAGTAGCAAGTAGTGGCTGAAATGGAATAAAACCGCCGTTAAGGCAAATATAAGTATCTTTTCTTTATTTGAAGGTTTTTGGGTGGTATGGGACTTTTTGAGTGCTGTGATGGTCCCATGAGCCACCGTTGCTTGAACCCATTGAGCATGTAGGTGGTTGATCTGAGCACTTCACATAAAAACTTTTATTTTTATTCGTATATTTAATGATTATGTTTTGTTATACATACTCTGATAATTTGTTAAAGAAGTATATTTTTTACACAGAGGTTTTGTATTATATTTCTCCCTATTTTGGCCTATTGAATATCCAGAAACACAACCAGCAGTGGACATAAAAATGCTGAACCATGGCCAACTGAATATCTGCTGGGGGTTTCATAAGAATCTGATATGATATACATTGAAACTTTGTATATAATAATCAGCTTGTTTGATGCAAGCCTGTACTTTTACAGTTAGGTGGTCTATTGAAAATTCATCCCAGAATATAGGCCAATATATTTTAATGGCAATTTCCTTTACATCAAAAAATTATATGGATGTACTCAGAGCAAAACTTGTCAATTTAATTTCAGTTCATTTAGACATTTTCCCCCTGATTTTTGAATAAAAATTATTTTGGTGCATTTCACACATTTGTTTTAGCAAAACATTTTTGACGCCTCCACATTCTTCAAAAAGATGCTAAACTCTACTCCTGTTATAGAATAACCCCCCAATATGCATTAATGAGGATAATCCTATAAAATTAACACTAATATTTATATACTGATTACACTCATAAATGTTTAGAATAATGGCATACATGTGCAATGGGCAGAATTACGTGAAGAACAGGATCTTCCTTTATATACCTCCAAGGTTACTCATAAGAACATAAAAACATAAGAAGTTGCCTCCACTGGGTCAGACCAGAGGTCCATCGCGCCCAGCGGTCCGCTTCCGTGGCGGCCCATCAGGTCCATGACCTGTAAAGTGGTTTCTGACTAATCCTATAACCTACCTCTACTTCTATCTGTACCCCTCAATCCCCTTTTCTTTTAGGAACCTATCTAAACCCTCCTTGAACCCCTGTAGCGTGCTCTGGCCTATCACAGCCTCCAGGAGCGCGTTCCATGTGTCCACCACCCTCTGAGTGAAAAAGAATTTCCTAGCATTTGTTCTAAACCTGTCCTTTTTCAATTTCTCCGAGTGCCCCCTTGTACTTGTGGCTCCCCACAGCCTGAAGAATTTGTCCCTGTCTACCTTCTCTATGCCCTTCATGATTTTGAAGGTTTCTATCATGTCTCCTCTAAGTCTCCGCTTTTCCAGGGAGAATAGACCCAGCATTTCCAATCTGTCAGCGTATAGGAAGTTTTCCATACCTTTTATCAGCTTTGTCGCTCTTCTCTGGACTCCCTCAAGTACCGCCATGTCCTTTTTAAGGTACGGCGACCAGTACTAGACACAGTACTCCAGATGTGGGCGCACCATCGCCCGATATAGCGGCAAAATGACTTCCTTCGTCCTGGTCGTGATACCCTTTTTGATGATACCCAACATTCTTTTCGCTTTCTTTGAGGCTGTCGCACACTGTGCTGATGCTTTCAATGTTGTGTCCACCATCACCCCCAGGTCTCTTTCAAGTTTGCTCACCCCCAGCAACGATCCCCCCATTTTATAGTTGAACATCGGGTTCTTTTTCCCTACATGCATGACTTTGCATTTCTCAATGTTAAAACTCATTTGCCATTTTCTTGCCCAGTCTTCCAATCTCGTTAAGTCCCTTTGCAGGTCTTCACAGTCTTCCTTGGTTCTAACCCTGCTGTAGAGTTTGGTATCGTCCGCAAATTTAATGACCTCACAGTTCGTCCCTGTCTCCAAGTCGTTAATAAATATATTGAACAGGAGCGGTCCCAGCACCGACCCCTGTGGGACTCCACTCGTGACCCATTGCCATTGCCTCCCTGAAACTCCTCCAACTCCTGATGCAGGATTACCAGACATCTGCGAAAACCTGGACATGTCCTTTTAGAGGACTGTCTGAGTGCCCAGAGGGATTTCCAAAACTTGGCAGTTTGTCCGGGTTTTGGAAGTCCCTGAGCTTGGGACGGCGTCTGGAGGGCATCCACACATGCATAGATGGCCTCATATGTGGCCCCAGTCTCGAGGAAAGAGGCACGAGGTTTGTGGGGTGGGGTTTGTGGCGGAATGGGGCAGGACTGAGGGTGTAACAGGGCGGGTGCAGGCGTCGTCTTTTTAAAGAGGAAATCTGGTAACCCTATCCCAAGGAGTATCCCTAACTATATCCTCACCAAAGAATATAACAGGACATGCCATCCACAAATGAACCTTCTCTGGAATAGCCTCCTCCCTGCTCTGGAATTCAATCCCTGAAAGGCCTCATTCATTGCAAGACTTCACTTCAGGAAGTAGGTGAATGCTTGGCTCTTCCCCCAAGTGGCTTGCCCAGAATCACAAAGAGCAGCAGTGGGAACTGAAATCAGTTCTCCTGGCGCTCACTCATAACTACAAGGGGGAGCTGAAATGTTCTCAGTCAACCAAGAAGAAAATGACCTGGATATGGTTCAAGCAATGATCTGAAACAATGTCAAAAACACAGAATTTTGTTTCTGCAAATTGGCACCTAATGAAATGAAAGATAACACTCGTTTCAGCTACAGTGGCAAAATAACGCTCAGAATTTAGGAAGTTGGGTGGGCTGAGAACTTTTCAGCATGCCCTGGTATTAGGTCAGGCCTCCATATTCTTGTTATAGAATAACCCCCAATATGCATTAATTGGTAGCTTAATAAGCAATACATTCAGTGGCTAGCAAGGATGATTGGCGCCCGGAGTGGTGGCACAGCTCCCCCGCTCTCTTCCCTGCCTCCCCTTCCACGTGGCGCCCTTCCCCATACCGTTTAACTTCAGCGTGAGCAGCCACCAACTTACTGCCCATCTCGGCTTCGGCGTTCCTAGGCACAGGTCCCGGAAGTGACGTCAGAGAGATCACCGAAGCCGACGCGGGCAGCAAGTTGGTGGCTGCTCAGCATCGACATTCAAAAGGTATGGGGGAAGGGAAGGGGTGCACGCATGACAGGGAGAGGAGTGTGAAGGGGGGTGGAGAGGAGATGGGCACCTGGGGCAAGCCGCCCCCCTTACTATGCCACTGAACACATTGATTCAGCATTGTCAACATATTTTACAATACTTTAATGAATTGAAAGTACATTAACAAAAGCCCATCCCTATAGAATTCCCCTTATTATGTCATTCTAATTTCATTTTGGGGGAAAAGCTCATCTGCTACGATTTTATTTATGCATGTAATTATATGCCGCCTTACCAAAATCAGCTAGGGGGTGGGGGGCATAACAAGCATGCACATGCCATAAAATAGCAAAACAAAAATAACATAAACTCTTTCCATTTAATACAAAATCATTCCTACTCCTCACTCCAACATGCCCTAGTCCTATATGGACCTTGGCATCGTAATTACAAACACCATACTTTAGAATACCCATCTCAGTCCTGTTTATGTTTATTATCACTTGTTATACCGCGTCACCATATTACAGACCTCAGCGGTTTACATTCTGAATTATATTAAATAATAATAATAATGAGAACTTTGTACAAATAAGAGAAAAAAGAGCAGACAATCATAGAAACAGAACATGACGGCAGAAAAGGGCCACTGCTCATCTAGTCTGCCCACCCCCTAACTACCTCCATGAAGAGATCCCACATGCCAATCCCATCTTTTCTTAAAATCTGGCACGCTGCTGGCCTCAATTACCTGTTGTGGAAGATTATTCCAGCGATCAACCACCCTTTCGGTGAAGAAATATTTTCTGGTGTCGCCACAAAATTTCCCACCCCTGATTTTCAATGGATGCCCTCTTGTTGCCATGGGTCCTTTAAGAAAAAAGAGATCCTCTTCCACCTCGATACGGCCTGTGACATATTTGAACGTCTCGATCATGTCTCCCCTCTCTCTGCGTTCCTCGAGTGAGTACAGCTGCAACTTACTCAGTCGTTCCTCATGCGTTCAAATTGAAAGAAAGAGAGGAGAATAAGAGCGGAAAGAGAATCAAAGCGTAGGGGAGAAAATTAAGAGATAAATAAAATATCAATAAGATTTTCTCATAAACTGGACAGATCAATCAATCAATCAATCAATCAATAATAACAAAAACAAGTATAATAAAAAGAGAGAAAAATAATGGAGTAATTTATTAAAAGTTTTGACTGCACTTCAGTTTAGCAACAGCACGGTTTACAAATAATTAAAAAAGAGAAAGGAACGCCATTAAGACATAGAAAACCAAAAAGAAAGCAATAAAATCCACAAATAAAATCAGAAATGAAAATGAAAATTGACTAGTGTCTAAAGAGTTGCCAAAGAGAAGGCTCCACTCCCAATATTGTCAATGAAATGCAAGACCAAAGAGATGAGTCTTAACCGTTGATCAGAATTTTGCATAAGGAAGCTCAGAGCAAATCTCAACTGGAAGAGGCTTCTCCGTAAGCAGAGTTTCGTGTTGAAGCCCAATCGCACCAAATGAATCGGAGGCAAAGTCAATTGATGAACAGATGCCGAACACAAATTACAAGTAGGTCTGTAAGGAACTAATATTTTTCCCAAATAGTGTTAAAGCCTTGTGAATAAGATGAAATTTAACAGGTAGCCAATGGTACTCCTTTAAAAGAAGGAGAGAAATGGTCATATGTCCGAGCATTTATAGGAACTCATCTTTCATGCAAAATCATAGTTTCTACTTGGTTTCTATAATTTATGGTATTTTCTCATAGATTTATAGTAAGGAGATATGCCATGCAAATATTATTGTTGGCTAAGAGACAGCAGTTGATGGACATGTGATATGGTAGCATTGGACTGCCCCGATTCATCGGAATCGCTTGCCCTGAAGCCACCCTGACACATTTGTGACCATACAGTATTTATAGTATACTATCTCAATCCCAGGGGGGGGCATTTCCAAGCAATTTACAGTTATATAAAAGCTGTCATCTGTTTCTCACAGGCTTGCTTTGGCAGTCTGCTAAACGATCTTCTAAAACACCATTTTCTACTGTAGGAACTAGCTTTCCCGCCCTCACAAGTCTGCTTCACACAAGCTGTGCAGACCTGACCTAGGCTAATTTTAAACTCTGACAGGCTGCTAAAATAGGATCTTAATTAGCTTCACCTGTGTTATTGAACATTGCTAAAGCCAGGCAGAAAATGTAACTCTTTTAACTCTAGTCTTCCTACACTATCATATTCGTAGGTGGGTTTCAAGTGACCTGGTACATCAAAGCTAAATGCAGTACTTTTTGGCTGCACCATTTTGACCCTTCTGATACGACCCCCACCTGTTTGTCCCCTGTCACTTTGATGCAGCCAAGTTTTCTAATTTCTTCACCCCTCCTTTTGGGTTTTCCTATTTTTTCCCTTTAGCCCTTTCTTCCCCTCCCTCTGTTTTTTTCTCCTTCCCTTCCCTCTGTTTTACCTTATGTGGTAATGCGCATGTGGTGTTGGAGTGGAGCCTTCATAAAACATAGTCAGGCAAGGATAAAAAGTGAAACAAATCTCTTTTATTAACCAAATGCTGAAGCCTCATAGGTGTTATAAATGAAAACTAAGGTATTTTTTAGGTTCAGAGATAACCTTTGCTCATACTGTCCTCAAGCCTACAGTACGTATGACCAAGGCTTCCTCTAAGGATTGGCTGGGCGTGTGAAATTTTTTTTCTCATATGAACAGCAAGTTCTAAAAACCAAATATTTACCAGATTTGCAAGTATTTTTTGTAAGCGACCATCTAAAATCTGAGTGCCACTCCTAGAATGTATGAGCAATTGCTCATGAACTCCACTTAGAGGGAACATAGCATATGTCTGCTTGCAGGATTACACAATCACAGGTCTGGCTCTGGCCAGGCCTTTAGAAAAGGGTTCTTGTTAAGCTGAAGCTTGGCCTACTTTAGCCGGCTTCTGGCGACTCATACTTAAACGGAGAGACCTATACTGCAAGACAGCTCCTCTCCTCCTAGGGCCTGCCGGGTTTTTTTTACTTGCTGTTCACTCAGGCAGGACATTGACTCGGAGGAAGAGATTCAGCCCAGCAGAAAACTTACAAAGGCGGTTAATAAAGCCCAAGAAATCAAGAAAACAAATAGAAACATCCAGTTTGGTGACTCAACAGAGATGGATGTGGGGCTCGACAGGACTGGGCTGAAGCGATGAATTTAGCTCCCTTGGATTTGATTTTTCTGCTAGCTGCAGTACGGTCGGTATGGCATCCGATGTGTGAGCATTGCTCCACGACTTCAGACTTAGCAGCCGCATTTAGAAGGTGTGTTTTGTGTACATTGTGGGTTTTGATACATCTGATGGAGACTCTAAAGACTCCTGAGGCAGGCTGATAGGCAGAAACATGTGCATGTCGAGTCATTGGATGAATTTATGAGACTTTGGATGAATAAAGGCATTTGAATTATCAGATGAGTTGAAGGACACTTGATTGGTGTGCACCATTCTGATTGGGACAATTCCACTTTGATTCTGTGCTTTTGAGTTTGTGGTTTTGTTTCCCCTGTTTTATGCTGTTTAAAGAATCACACCTAGCAATGCCTAAAGTGGATTTAGGTGCACTCTATTTATGCTAGGGTTTACTTGGCCTAAATACCGGTGCCTAAGTCCAGTTTAGGTGCCTACATGGAAAACATGTCCAAGATCTACCTACGATCTGCTCCTAACCACACCTACTTTCTGGTTGGCGTCTTAGACTAGGTGCCTACCTGAAAGTGGTACGTTCCTACCAAGTTAGGTGCCTACAACCCAATTTTAATTTTAGGCAATTAAGAAGTGCTAATTGCTTGTTATCGGCACCGATTAAGCTTTATAAATAATTAAGGGCTCCTTCTACAAAGGTTTCTTCCATGGGCCATGCTCTGATGCTCATCGGAATTCTGTGAATGTCTGAGTATTTACCTTGCCAGCCAGCAGTAGAAACCTCTACTGCAGCTTTGTAAAAACCAGCATTAGTTAGGTGCCTAGATTGGCTAGGCACACTAATCTAGTTGCCTAACTGCAAGTATCCTTTATAGCACTGTCTCAAACTTTCTCGAGCCAGGGCACACTAAAGAAAGTGGCCACTGCTTGAGGCACTCAGAAGTGCACGGATGTGTCCGTGATGACATCACACATATGCGTGACATCATTACGTCGACGTCCGTGCATGTGCCGAGGCCCTCCAGATGGGCCCTGAGATACCAATAGGGGGTGCCAGCTGGGAAGAGGGCCAGAGAGAAGGAGAGGCACTGGCACTAGCTGATTGCCTAAAGCAGTGTTTCTCAACTACTTCAAGCTAAGTCTAACAAATATCAACTGAGTACCCCAATCACAGACCTCCCTAGGCCCACCCAAGCTCTGCCCCAGATCCCTTCCCCTTTACTAATTATAATGCAATTTTTTCCATTCATTTTTCATATACACACAATATACACAGCAGATATAAATTCTCAACACTGACACATATCAATCGCTATATTGAAAATAAAATCATTTTACCTACTGGCGATCCTCTGCAGGCTGCCAGGGGGGAAAGCCAGAGGACACTAGAGAGAAGGGGGAAATATGCAGGTCTTTGGCGAATCGTGCAGCGCTGGCACTATACCACGTAGGGAAGTCAGCTGGCAGGCGCCTCTCTTCCTCCTCAGTGTGCCGTGGCAAACTTGGAATCTCAGTGTGCCTCGGCACACAGTTTGAGATACACTGCTTTATAAAATCAGGGCCTACGAGTGATTTTGTCAAGTATTTTATAGAATCACACCTAGCACTCCCATAAATACTAATCAGTGACAACATTTACATGCATAAATGCACCTGTTCTAGAAAGTGGTGTGCATAAATGGTGCCTAAATCTAGGAACCCTGTATAAAATGGATTTTTATTTTGATTGCTATTTGCAGGTCATGAAATAATTCCTGAATAGATCTGCGTAGTATTATGTAAAATTCAGTAGGCTCAATATCTTTAGATTATGGACTTCCTATGCAGCTCAGGAATTTTGCAGTACAAAGGCCACAAAAAATAAATAAATAAATAAAAGGCTTTTTTAAGAATGGGAATAATTTTATATCAGGATGCCTCTGTGAAACGTTTGCAAACTTGCCTATGTAATCAGTGGCATCCACCCCAGGTACCATCTTGATAAGGGTCCCAGAACCCAGGGCCGCCATCAGAAATTTCTGGGCCCATTACTGAGCAATCCTATTGGGCCCCCCACTCACCCCTTCCCCCCCTGACTCTCCCTTCTTCCATGGGCCGAATACACACATACTTTTCTCTGTCGCCACACTCTTTGACCAAAAGATTTGTAAGCCTGCAACCACGTCAAGGTAGACTCTTTCAGCAGGGCCCTAACCTAACCTAAACTAATCTATACCTATCTATTCTAAACTAACATATGTCTAATACTGAACTAATAACAAACTAACAAACATCTGCATAATAAATAACTAATAAATAATAGTGCTTGTAGCTATAATTCACTTTTGAATGTAAAATCTCAGTTAAGGATTTCTTTTGACCTTTGTAGGCCAGAAGAAGATCACAATTGCACAATATTTTTTGTAACAAGTATTAAATGTGTTTTTATAAATACTGTAAGCTTAATAAATATATCAGAAAAAACTACACATCTGAGCGCATATCTAAACATACACATCTGAGCGCATATCTGAACATACACATCTTACCGTATATGTGAGCGCATATCTAAACATACACATCTGAGCGCATATCTGAACATACACATCTGAGCGCATATCTGAACATACACATCTGACCGTATATGTGAGCGCATATCTAAACATACACATCTGAGCGCATATCTGAACATACACATCTGTATGATCCCATCCTCCTCAGCTTGCCTATAGCTGCATCATGCATGTTAAAAATGTACGATATGTTGATATGTGCACCTTCCTTCCTTCCCATCCATCCTCCTCAGCCTGTCCTTACACATCCACAGCTGATGATAAATAAGTGCATATGAGCACATCATTAACATGCAGCTATGGATGAATGTATAATGATGTTATGAGTGTGCACCTCTTCCTTCCCATCCTCCTCAGCATGTCACATACAGCATGTTACATTACACAGATTTTGTGTAATGTAACATGCTGTATGTGACATGCTAAGGAGGATGGGAAGGAAGAGCTGCACACTCATAACATCAGTATATATTCATGAATCAATCTGATAAACACCAGGCTGTGTGTGTTATGGGATGGTGGAAGAAAGGTGCATGGGATGGAGGAAGAAAGGTGCATGTTTAAATTGCACAGGGACAGAAATCCCACCCGTCCCCGCCAAAATCCTACCCGTCCCCACCCGTCCCCGTGAGGAATCCCTCCATTCCCGCCCGTCCCCGCGAGGAATCCCCTCCGTCCCCGCCCGTCCCTATAAACTACAGAAATAGTTATTTCATTTAATTATGCTACTGAATTAAAGGCTCTGGTAGAAACCCATTTAAAAATAAGCAAAAAGACTTTATTAATTTGGAAATATTAATTGGGAAGATTACATACTTTGTAAACGGGTTTCTACCAGAGCCTCTAATGTTTATAAATTTTTATCAACACAACTAATATACTACTTTATCCTGAAGCAAAAAAAAAAAAAGAATTTTTTTCCTATCTTTGTTGCCTGGTTTCTGCTTTTCTCATGTTCTCATTTAATTCCTTCCATCCACTGTCTCTCTTCTTTCTGCGTCTTCCATTTGCTCTGTTACTGTGCCTCTCCCTTTCTCCCACCTCCCAAATTGGTCTGGCACCCATCTTCTTCCCTCCGCTCCCCCATAGTCTGGCATCTCTGTCTTCTTCCCTGCCAGTGTCTTCTCCCCACTCTCTTTTCCCCATTTCCTTTCAGCGTCCTTCTCCCCCCCATCTTCCCCATTTCCTTTCAGGGTCCTTCTCCTCCCTCTGTCTTCCCCATGTGCTTTCAGCGTCCTTCTTCCCCCCTCCCGTCTTCCCCATGTCCTTTCAGCGTCCTTCTCCACCCCTTTGTCTTCCCCAGTGCTCTCAGCGGCCTTCTCCCCCCTCAGTTTTACCCATTTCCCTTAAGCGTCTTTTCTTCTCCACTCCACCTTTCCTTCCTTTCTCCCTCCCTGCCCCTTACCTTTGTGGCGCTTCCCCACCCGAACGACAACAGAACAGGCCCGGTCGGACAAACCTCCCTGCCCTGTAGCCGCGAATCTAAATTATCTTCTTACAGCAGCTGGAGTATTGAAGCTGCTGTAAGAAGGTAATTTAGATTCGCTGTTACAGGGCAAGGAGGTTTGTCGGCCGGGCCTGTTGTCATTCGGTTGGGGGAAGCGCCACAAGGCTAAGGGGACCTGACCAGCTGTGCACACCCCCCCCCCCATGGCTGCACCCGGGGCGGACCTCCCCCCCCCCTCGGAACACGACTGCCTTTTGCCTACCTGCCCTGCTGCAAGCAGCCGACCGGAAGTCTTTCCGATGTCAGCGCTAACATCGGGAAGACTTCCGTTCGGCTGTGTGCTGTGGCAGGGAAGGTAAGGAGAAGAGAGGAGTCTTTGCTTGCGACCCTGGGGGAGCCCGGGCCCCCTGTCAGCTCCGGACCCCTGAATGCAGAACTGATAGTACTGCCCTGATGGCGGCCCTGCCAGAACCCCTCTTCCTTTCCGCCTCCCTGCTCATTCCCACTTCTCACCCCGCCACGTGTGCGCAGTCTCACTTCCCCCCGCCGAACTTCTATCTCTTCGCTGGCATGAGCAGAACCCCCACCTGCTGCTCACATCAGCGTTGGCTCTCCCTCTGATGTCACTTCCGAGTCCCATGTCTAAGAAGTGACGTGAGTGGGAGAGTCCACGCCGGCGTGGGCAGTGAGTTGGTGATGCTGCTTGCACCAGGGAAGTTAAAAGAGGTGCGAGGTAGGGAAGGGGGGGTGTGCGTATGGCGTTGGGGGGGGTCAGGGAAGGAGCGGGGAGATGGAGAAGAGGGTGGGGGAGGGGCGCCACCATGCCATGCGCCTCTCACCCTTGCTACGCCACTGTATGTAATGTTAATTTTATAAAGGCAATCAAACAATCCACAATATGAGGTAAATATCAAAACTCCTTTGCATGTGCTCCCATATACATATTAAAGTATCACTTTAATTAAAACATTAATTTTAGATGGACTTTCATAAAAAACAGTTACCATATCGGTCAGCATACAGCTATTATTCTTAGCTTTAATCATTTGTCCATTTGCAAATTATTAAAGCATAAAACTTGTCTTCTGTCAATGAAAGTAGTTATCCAGCACAATCACATTTCAAGCCACAAGTCCCACTTCAGGGAAAACCTCATTGAATCCATAATAACCCAGAAATCTTAATTGTGTTGTAAAACGGTTCACAAATCTTCACTACGCTCTGTTTCATGAACATCTCACAACTGTAGGCATAAAAGAGATTGGTATCAGAATGTTCTATTTAACAAATCATTTGACTACCCCAACCTATCAAAACTCAGCTCAGTTTAAATCAATGTCCTCAAATCATTTACTTGTTTTTTTTTTTTTTGCAATATTTTATTTTCAAAATGTGAACATGATATAACAACAAAAACAGGGTGTCAGGTCAAAAGCGCGCCGGGACAAAGGCGCGAGCAGACAACTGAGCGCCGAAGAAAAAGACTGTTTTTAGGGGCTACGACAGGGTGTGTGTGGGGGAACCCCCCCCCCCCCACATTACAGATCGTGCCGCGTTGTGGGGGCGTTGTGGGGAAAAAACTGCTTGCAGACATTTGCACTTGCTTTTTCTTGTGTATTTTCCAAAACAACATACATTGTTGCTTCATTGTCCTAACCTCCACATTCTAACCCCAGGAATGGTTCCATGAATATGCAGATAGCCCTTATACTCTAGTAAATAGTCACTTATATATGGGTAATGCATGCTGGAACAAGATAAGAATTATGATATATTACAGAGAATTGAAACTCTAGCTTGAAATATCCAGTTCAAACTGACTCACTAAGCATCATTTTTAAGGTTTAATATATTCCTTTGGGTTTTCACAGGCAATCTAGCAAAATTTAGGTGGGCTGGAGAAAATCATCCTTTCATCTTTCATTTTTCTACCTGGTTTGCCAGAGACAAAATATAAAAATGGTTATGTTCTCCATTCAGTCATACATTTTTTAACATCAGTATTTCAAGGATAATTACCACAAATACAGATTCACAAGAGGCTTAGAAAAAGAATTTCATGACTTTTCATCTAAATAGTTTTTGGAGTTAAGTTCTTTATGGGCCTATGTACTAAAAAGGCAATTTACAAAAGCTAGAATGGGGAATATGTCATGGGATGCAAGTGGGAATTCTCAAGAATTAGGGGTGATTAGATTGTTTTACAAGTGTCTAAGGAAAGCTTCCATGACAAGAAAAAAGATGAATCTACACTTAAATCTTTTGAACATTTCTATGAGGATGCTTTAGAAACTTCAACCAAGGCACATTTGATTCTAGGTGGTAATCACCCTCTTTTATCAGAGTGACTCCAGCTCCACTTCAGCACTCTTTCCCCTTCCCCCAGTCCAACATCATTTATTTTCTAATCTTTCTAATATAAACCCAACACTATCTTCCCTCGACGTAGCCCAGCCCCTAACAGCTGCCTCAACAAAATGGCTGCCATGGCCTTTAGCGGTAACCTCATGGTTCTCGGTACTCTAACAGGAAAAAGTGCATATTAAGGGGCTCATAATCAATAAATAAAGACATCTAATAACTGTCCCAAAAGTGATCTGCATGTCCACAAAAACCAAAAATGTCTAAGTCATATAATCAAAAGGGTTTTTACAAAAAGGCCAGGAGTGCTGGATGCTGAGTGAAAGATGGCCAAGATATGAACAGTCTGTGGGAGTGCTATGGGTATGCTTACAGACTAGACGTCCATGTGCGATAACTGTAACAAAGACAATTTGTTTGGGCATGCCCAAAGATGCCTACAATTAGACCTGTCTTAAAAGCGCATAAGATGATTCTCAGACTGTCTTTCTGCACATTAGCAATCTGATTATTGGAGAGCAAGAGCTGAACATTTGTCTGAATAACTGCAGTTTCTGAGTGCTAAATTGGCTGCCTGTGTCCCTGTCTCTGCCTTAATCTAACCTGCCCTGCTTCTCTGACTGACCCATTTCTCACCCCACGCCCATACATCGTAGACCCCTGCCATCCCATTTTCCTACCCCTCCTACCTGATACCTGTCTAACTCTCCACCCCCTTCAATTTCAACTTGCTTGTCTTGCTCTCTGTTACTGTGCTTTCTCTTTCTGTCTGTCTGCTCTGCATTTGAGGGGTGGATTGATTGATTGAGGACTGCTGTTGCTGGCTGTGTCTGGGATAGTGAATGCCTGGGGGGGTCATCTGTCTAGGGAGTGGAGCACAACTTTTGTTAGGTGGCAGTAGTTAACGGAGATAGTGGGCTGCACCTATGGTGGTACGTCATGGATGGAATTAATGCATTGGTGGTAGCTGAAGTTCTGCTTCAGGAGGAAGAGAGAGATCAGGGATGGCCCCACAGGAGATATCCCCACGTGAGAGTCTTCAGGGCTCTCTCCTGCTTCTTAGACCTCATAGATCAACAATATATAGATAGAAACCACTTCGACTGGATCTCTGTCAGCAGTTGAAATCCCTCCTGCAAGCACTCACACACAAGAATAACTCGATAGCTGTCTACCTCAAGGTCACCTCTTCCTTTACATTCATAGGCACCAGGAACTTCCAGTTTGTCCTAGCAGCCAACATAGGACTCATCCAGCCTGCTATCTCTAACTGCCTCACCCATTTCCTAGAAGCCTTCCTCACCGACACCCACAAATACATCACCCTTCCCATCATCCCCCAGGCCCTACAGAGCACTAAGGGTCAGTTCTACAGCATAGCCTGCTTCCCCTCAGTCATAGGTGTCATAGATTGCACACACGTTGTACTCAGATCTCCCCCCCCTCCCAAACAGATGAGGCCACCTACAGAAACAGGAAAGCATTCCATTCAATAAACATGCAAATAGTATGCAATGCCCAGAGGGAGATAATGGAATGTGTCCATGATACCCTGGCTCTATGCATGATGTCTTTATCTTACACCATTGAATTCCGAGGGGAGATCAGTGGTGGTTGGCTGTTAGGTAAGTGCAACACCACAAAGCTACTCCAACCCTACACCCTATAGCAGAATTGTCGTCGGGGAGAGGAAGGCTGATCGGCCCAAGATCGACCTATTGGGAGAAATGCTGCCGGGTCCTGCCTTTGAGGAAACAGAAAGTAGGCAGGACCTGGCAGCAAGAAGAGCAAATCGCAAGCTTCACTGACCTGTCTCCCGCTGTAGCCCGCAAAAGGGGCTCTAACATGTGCGTGCCGGCTTCCCTTCTCTCCCTCCCCCCCCCCCCAGACATAACTTCCGGTTTCAGAGGGAAGAGAAGGGAAGCCGGTATAAGCACACGTTAGCCCCCGGAGCATAAGTTCTCCAAGCCGGTTTTTTTTTTTTTAATGTTGAGCAGCGGCGGGCAGCAGCAGAATTCAGGAGCGGGGCAGTCAGGAGGGGAAAAAAGAGAAGGGAAGAAGGGAACCCGCTCTGCGATCGACTGGGGTCGCCTGAGCGAGCGACCTGTCGATCGCTATCGACGTGTTGGGCACCCCTGCCCTATAGCCTCCCTACCATCTCCCCAAACACTCTTTCCCTGCCAGATCCCACCAATTTCCCCCTTCTGCAAATCAACTGGAACTCAGTACCTGCCCCTCCCCTTTGTCTCTCCCTCTCTCTTTGCTTCACTCCCACAGGTGACAGAGACTATCCACAGCAAACCTGATTAATGATCCCCATTGTGCACCCAGAAAATGCCTCAGAAGACTACAATCAGAGACACAAGATCATCAGAGTCATAATCGAGCACACCTTTGGTCAGCTCAAGAACCGCTTCAGATGTCTTGACAGTTAAGAACATAAGAATTGTCATACTGTAACAGACAAAAGGTCCATTAAGCCCAGTATCCTGTTTCCAATAGTGGTCAACCCACATCCCAAGTACCTAGCTAGATCCCAAGTAGTAAAACAGATTTTATGCTGCTTATCCTAGGAATAAGCAGTGAATTTCCCCAAGCCATCTCCACAATGAACATAAGAACATAAGCAGTGCCTCCGCCGGGTCAGACCATAGGTCCATCCTGCCCGGCAGTCCGCTCCCGCGGCGGCCCAAACAGGTCACGACCTGTCTGAATCACCAGAAGGGGCTCCCTTGCCACCTTGGTTTCTCATTGAAGTCCTATCTTCCCATCGTAGTCCTAACCCTCCGGTCTTGCACATGCACGACCTGTTGGGTTTCTATACTTATTACCTGGTTAGCTTTCTATACCTGTGTTACATCCCAGCACCTCTCTCAGTATCCCACGATCCCTTTATCCCTCAGGAATCCGTCCAATCCCGGTTTGAATCCCTGTACCGTACTCTGGACTTATCTTTTAGAAAATTATTTAAGCCTTTTTAAAATCCTGCTAAGCTAACTGATTTCACCACATTATCTGGCAATGAATTCCAGAGTTTAATTACACATTGTGTGAAGAAATATTTTCTCTAGTTTGTTATAAGTATACGACTTAGTAGCTTGATCACATGCCCCCTAGTCCTAGTATTTTTGGAAAGAGTGAACAAGCAATTCACATCTACCCTTTCAATTCCACTCAGTATTTTATAGACCTCTATCATATCACTGTCTTCTCCAAGCTGAAGAGCCATATCCACTTTATCCTTTCCTCATAGGGAAGGCATCACAAACCTGTTATCATTTTCGTCACCCTTCTCTGTACCTTTTCTAATTCCGCTCTCTTTTGAGATGCAACAACCAGGACTGCACACAGTATTCGAGGTGCAGCTGTACCATAGAGCGATACAAGGGTATCATAACATTTTCATCTTTGCTTTATATTCCTTTCCTGATCATTCCTAACATTCTATTTGCTTTCTTAACCGCCGCCACACATTGAGTTGAGGTTTTCAATGCATCCTCAACAATGACACCTAGATCCTTTTCTTGGGCAGTGACTCCTGACATAGAACCCTGCATCACATAGCAATAGTTTGGGTTCCTCTTTCACACATGCATCACTTTGCTCTTGCTCACATTAAATGTCATCTGCCATTTTGATACCCAGTCTCCCAGTCTCGCAAGGTCCTCTTGTGATTTATCAACTTTAAACAACTTTGTGTCATTAGTAAATTTAATTATCTCACTAATTATTCCCATCTCTAAGTCATTGATAAATGTGTTTAAAAAAAATAGCAGTCCCAACACAGACCCCTGGGGAGCCCCACTATTTACACTTCTCCATTGAGAATATTGACCATTTAAACCTACTCTCTCTTTTCTGTCTTTCATCCAGTTCTTAATCCATAATAGGACAATGCTTCCTATCCCATGACTCTCTAATTTCTTCAAAAGTCTTTCATGAGGTACTTTGTCAAATGCCTTTTGAAAATCCAAATACACAATATCAATCGGCTCACCTTTATCCACATGTTCATTCACTTCTTTGAAGAAAAGCAGTAGATTGGTGAGGCAAGATTTCTCTTGACTAAATCCATGTTTCAATTTTATAAAAAAATTGACATACCACCTTATTATTTATTTCAAGGTGGTTATACATTTTAAAATAGGGTATATGTTATGTCATTTTATTCTTTTTAACATTCTCTACCATTTTGCCCAGCACCATTGTCAGACACACTGATCTATAATTTCCTGCATCACCTCTGGAACCTTTTAAAAAAATGGTGTCACATTGGTCACCCTACAGTCTTCGGGTACTATGCTAGATTTTAGAAAAAATTACAAATTACTAACAATAGCTCTGCAAGTTTTTTTTTTTTCAATTCTATCAGCACTCTGGGATGTATACCATCTAGTCCAGGTGATTTGCTACTGTTAAATTTGTCAAATTGACCCATTACATCTTCCAATGTTACAGAGATTTGTTTGAGTTTCTCTGATTCATACCATTTCTAGCACCAGTAACTCTTCCACATCTTCCTTGGTGAAGACCAAAGCAAAAAAATTCATTTAATCTCTCTACTATGTCTTTGCCTTCCCTGAGAGCCCCTTTTATTCCTCAGTCATCTAAAGGTCCAAATGATTCTTTTACTGCCTTCTTGCTTTTAGTATACTCGTTCCTAAAAAAGGTTTATACTGTGTTTTTTTGCTTCCAGCGCAATCTCCTTTTCAAGGTCACTCTTTGCCTTCCTTATTAGTGCCTTGCATTTGACTTGCCCTTGTTTGTGCTGTTTACAATTATTTTCAGTCAGATCCTTCTTCCACTTTTTAAAGGATTCTCTTTTCGCTCTAATGGCTTTTTTTTTACCTCACTTGTTAACCATGCCGGGTGCCGTTTGGTCTTCCTTCCATGAGAAGTGCTGATATAGTAGTATTGATGTTTTGATTTTTTTTTTTTTTAAACCCTGTTGATTTTGGTTGGATTATTGCACTGTAATGTGTTTTCCCTCATTTAAAAAAACATATTTACTGATTAGAAAATATTTCTGCAATGATTCTGAGTGTCAAAATGAACAAGTAAATTTATGTGTTTTTTTTCTGATTGTAAACTCAGTTTTAATAGTAGGTTCACACCTGTTATCTGATGCAAGCTAGCACCTTTAAAATTATCATAATAACATGATAATTTATGGTAAAGTATGTGTGTTCAGTGTTTAGCAAATGTACTAGCCTAATTAAATTTACTTAGGGTGTTCCTCATATTTTGTGGATGCAAGTGTTGCAATATGAAACGATTAAAAAATTTGGATCTCTTTCAAGAATTAATTTATGCTGGCTTTTACAAAGTTGTGCTAGAGGTTTCTAAGAAGGGCCATGAGGTAAATGCTCTGACGCTCATAGAGCGGATAGAGTAGCTGGTTTTAAGAAAGGTTTGTACAAGTTCCTGGAGGAAAAGTCCATAGTCTGTTATTGAGAAAGACATGGGGAAGCCACTGTTTGCCCTGTATCAGTAGCATGGAATATTGCTACACTTTGGGTTTTGGTCAGGTACTAGTGACCTAGATTGGCCACCGTGAGAATAGGCTACTGACCTAGAAAGGCTATTCTTATGTTCTTATGTAGAATTCCTATGACTGTTGGATCGTTTACCTTGCTAGCCCATGACAGAAACCTCTATCGCAGGTTGGTAATCCATGTGAAATGAACTGACTAAAAATAAGGAAACAATTAGCTGAGCTACTGGACATGAGAAAGAAGGGAGAAGTGAAGCGATTACATTGTTACTGTGGTGTTAGCATCACAGTTTGTGTTTTGCTTGATATCAACATGGGGTAATGGCAGAATAAAAATCACTAATGTAATGTAATGTAAATGTAGGATACTATAATGATTCTATATGACTTGAATATCATATAAGCTCCAGCACAAAATATCAGATTTCCAAACTCACATGAATCTTATTTTTTTCTAGAACATTTTTATATATTATGATAGTTATGTTTTTTTGTGCCTCAGTTTTCCATCACAGGCATAAAAAAATCTTCCAAAAACCTGTGCAAGATAATTGTTTAAAATACACACACTTACCCCCTCTTTTACAAAGGTGCACTAAGCTTTTTAGCATGCACTAAATGCTAACACGTGCATGTTATCCTATGGACATGATTAGTGCACACACTAAATCTGCGTTAAAACGCTTAGCACACCTTTGAAAAAGAGGGCCTTAGCTTAAAGAGTTTCTCTGTCAGTAGTCTCAATCCAAAAACGATTCTCTGCTAGTAGCCACTACTATGCACCCATTATTCATGCTGCTGCAAAAAGAAATTAATATCCCTCCATACCTTTTACTAAACCGCAATAGCGGTTATTAGTACAGGAAGTCATGCTGAATGCTCCGCGCTGCTCCAATGCTCATACAGTTCCTATGAGCATCAGGAGAAGCACGGAGCACTCAGTGTGGGTCCATGCGCTAATAACCATTATTGTAGTTTAGTTAAAAGGGGAGGGGGGGGGATCACATGTGTTTTAAAAGCAATTATTTGGCACATTAAGGTATTTCAGAAGGTTTTTTTTTATGCCGGTGATATAGAAGTGAGGCAGAAATAATTTAATCCTATGGGGTAGTGGTTAGAGCTACAGCCTCAGCACCCTGAGGGTTGTGGGTTAAAACCCTGAGCTGCTCCTTGTGACCCTGGGCAAGTCACTTTATCCCCCCATTGTCCCATGTACATTGGATAATAATAATAATAATACTAATTTTATTTCTTGTATACCGCCCTGCCATTAGTTCTAGGCAGTTCACAACAGTAGATAAATACAATCGTATACATATTTCTATGGGAAGAATTATACATCATGGTTAAAATATAACTTAAACATACTAGTATTAATATCTCGATTAAAATACAACCTTATTGTAAAGAAAAATTTACAAACACAGCATGATAAAATCATTAAAAAGCTTGAAGATCAACATTCTTGATTATCAAACAGATGAGTTTTTAATAATTTCCTAAATATAGGATAAGAATACGACTGAGCAATCAGTAGGCTTATCCAGGAATCCGCTTTCCCCGCCTGATATTCTAAAGTCCTATCAAAGAATGTTTTATAGCGACAACCCCTAGGGGTGGGGAAAATAAACATGCCCGAATTCATGGTATGCTTTTTTGAATTAAACAATTTTAGATATGATTCCAAATAAGAGGGTAGTAGTCCAAAAAGGCCTTTATAACAAACACACCCGATTTTAAAAAATATTCTAGCCCCAAACGGCAGCTAGTGTAGTTTGGCATAAAAGGACTTACACGATCATATTTTTTTAAGACCAAAAATTAAACTAACGGCAGTATTTTGAACCAATCGAAGTCTTAATACAAGCTTTTTCGGTAGTCCTAGATAAACAATATTGCAATAATCTAAAGTGGACAATATTGTGCTCTGAGCTAGTAATCGAAAAGATTCCATGTCAAAATGCTTCTTAATAGTCCTTAATTTCCACAATAGTACATAACTGTATGTGTTTCCTAAAAGTCAGACTACGATCCAATGTTATATCCAAAATCTTCAAATTTGACACTTTCTCAAAATTTTGACCATTGATTTTGATTGTTGATTCCTGAATTTTATCGTTTGGGCTAGCTAAATTGATCTTTGTTTTTCCAGCATTAAGTTTTAACCTAAACTGCATCATCCATGATTCTACCTTTTCCAAAACATTGGATATCTGAGTAATTAGTTCAATTGAGATGGTCTTACAAGGTAACAGAATAGTAATATCATCTGCATATATATAAAATATTACATTCAAGCTTTGACGCAAATAGGTCAGACAGGTGCGCTATGGGTTTTACCGCATGCACCGGATTAGCATGCGCTATAGCACGCACTAGCCAAAAATCTACCGCCTGCTCAAAAGAATGATGTGCACTAAAAAAGTGTCCTTGTGGCATGACACTCTTCTTTGATTGATTTGTGGTCAGATTCATTCGAGTGTTAGTATACCTCGTATATCATCATTAGTAACTTTTAAGACTCCTGAGGCAGGCCTGTTGGCCGAAACATGCGCATGTCGAGTCAATTTGTCAATTTGATGTTTGAACAATAAAGATCGTCATTTCACCAGACGGATTGAAGGACACTTTTTTAGTGCACATCATTCTCTTTTGGACAATTCCACTCTGGTTGTTGCACACTTGTGTGTTCTATAATTATTCTCACACTTAAGTGATTCCTTGGGATTTTTCACAATAGCTGTAATTATAATTCTTCCTAAATTTTGCTCAAATTGTCCTTTTTGCAGTTGAAGAGTAATCCATTTAAAAAGATTAGTTTTAAAATTAACTGGTGCATTTTTCAATACGTTTCTTGGACAAGTATCTAAACAACACTATTTTTTGGCATATTTTGAATATAATTTACAGAATAAATCCCACTCTGGGATAGCAAAATGTTCCCCAAACATATCTGGCCTAACGCCCTTTAGCTGTCCTGTGGAATAAAAAGAATCAGACACTTCAATAACTTTATCATTAAAAACTATATGAGAATCTATAGCATCTATAGCTTGGTCCTTAAAAAATGTTTGTAACCCACCGATTTTACTTTTAAAGAATTCCGCCAACTTATTAGCAGGTGGAATAGCTTCCTTTTTTGATCGCTTTTTTGAATCGGTCTCGAACAACCCATGAACCAAATTAAAAAGCTCCTTACTATTTATCTTAACATCTCCAATCTTGTCCCTATAGTAAGTACTACGCTTCTCTGTAATCATAATCACACTCCTAGCATCCCTACTTGACATAACCCGACAACACTTTAGCAAAGGAAGAAGGATGCTGATAATTCAACTCGACCTCTCTGACGCATTTGACCTGGTAGACCACACCATACTTCTCCAGATACTAGAAGCCATAGGGATCTCAGGCGGGGTCTACAATTGGTTCCAAGGTTTCCTCAAAACAAGAACATACAGAGTAAAAACAAAAGATCTTATATCGGCCCCCTGGTCTAACCCCTGTGGAGTTCCTCAAGGGTCACCACTGTCGCCCATGCTCTTCAACCTCTTTTTATCCTCCCTTGGTACTATTCTAGACAATCTAGAAGTAACTTCATTCAGTTACGCAGATGACATAACCATACTCCTCCACTTTGACTCACCAGACTCCACTTCAACAGACAACCTGAAAAAAATACTAGAAGCAGTGGAAAAATGGATGTTAGACCATAAATTGAAGCTCAACCCAAACAAAACAAAATTTCTATTGCTTGAAAATGACAAAACCCCCTCCATAACCGAACTAGAAATAAACGCCACCAAATACCCCATACAGACCGCTCTTAAATTCCTAGGAGTAACGATAGACAGATGCTGCACCTTGCAGGTTCAAATCAACAAGATCACTCAAAAAGCATTCTTTACCATGCGCAATCTACGAAAAATAAGAAAATTATTCGAAAAAGAGCAATATAGACTCATAGTCCAATCCCTAATCCTACATTTAGTGAACTACTGCAATATCCTCTACCTACCATGTCCCACAAATCTAATAAAACAATTACAGACTGTACAAAACACAGCCCTCAGACTGATCTATTCACTTGGAAAATTTGACCATACTACCAATGCCTACCTAGATTCTCACTGGCTACCTATACAAGCTCGTATTCAATTCAAATTTTACTGCCTATTATTCAAAGCATTAAACGGAACTGCACCCACCCATCTAACCAACCGCCTAAATCGGAACCTCTCATCCAGACAAAGGAGAACCCAGTCCCCATTTTCCTACCCCCCCTTTCAAAGGAACTCAACGCAAAAGGATGTATGACTACCTACTAGCAACTCAAGCAGCAAAACTGGATCCCCTAATCTCCAACCTGCTGACAGCAACAAGTGACTTTAAATCTTTCCGAAATGAAATCAAAACCCTGTTATTCAAAAAATTTATCCAGATATCTTAACTCCCTCTTCCTCACCCCCCCCCCCGATATCTCTCCCCTCAACCTCTCCTCTCCTCCCGTAATATTCCCCTTTAACTCATCAAAGCTTCCAGCATCCACCACATAACCTCTCTAAAACATAATCCTTATTCTTCTATTTATCTTTTAATCCCCCCTCACGACTCTATTATGTAACCAGCTCTTTAAATTGTAATTTTTCCTGGAAATGTCCAGTCATCTTTTGATGTAATCCACCTTGAACTGCAAGGTAAAGATGGAATAGAAGTCAGCAATGTAATGTAATGTAATGTAATATTCCTTAAGTTTCAATCTCCACTGTATTTTATCTTCCACTTTGCCTGATTTAATCCAAACCTTCTCTACCCTTCTAAGTGCCTTTTTTAATTCTAGTAATTCTGCATCAAACCAAATATTGTTTGCTCTTTCCCTCTTACACATTCTCTTCTGTGGTGCAATATCATCTAAAATTTGAGTACTAAAATTCATCCAATCAGATAAAAAATTTTCCTCTTGTCCCTCTTTCGTTCCTAATTCATAATACAACCAAAATTCTACATGATCCACCTTGCCTCTTCCCATAAGATCAAGCTTCTCGTCCCTTCCTATATTTACTTTACCTAATTTATTCTGCCATTTTATATGAAAGTTACATAAACGATGATCAGACCAAACCGTATCCCTCCATGATACCTCAATTAGATCACTTATAGTATTGAGATGTACTTTAGTGGAAAAAGTCACTAAATCCAATTGTGAGCCCACTGGGACAGATAGGGAAAATGTTTGAGTACCTGATTTATAACCCGTTCTGAACTTCTTTGGGAGGATGGGCTAAAAAATTTGAATAAATAATAAATAAATAAATGGTTGAGTTCCATTTATGGTCTTCTGTTCTAGCCCATGCAAAGAAAGCCATTTGTAACTTCTGTTTCCTAACATCAGTATCACAAAAGAGATGAAAGAAGTTCATTTCTATCATTACATTCTAGTTGTTTGACTATTGTGTGAATCTAGATTCCTTTTGATTCTGATGATATGTGCTCGTCTCCTGTTCATATGGTTTAGATGTAAAAACAGAGGAGTACAGGGCCTAAGAGAACAAGTCAGACTAGTGTGTCAGTACAATGTTGTGATAAGCCAGAGCACAGTACAGGGGTTCAAGGAAGGTTTAGATAGATTCCTAAAGGATAAGGGGATTGAGGGGTACAGATAGAAGTAGAGGTAGGTTATAGGAATAGTCAGGGACCACTTCACAGGTCATAGGTTTGATGGGCTGCCACAGGAGTGGACCGCTGGGCGCGATGGACCTCTGGTCTGACCCAGTGGAGGCAACTTCTTATGTTCTTATGTGATTTTATATAGAATGCTGAGATGGGAATTAAGATGTCCAGGTAATGATGTTCACAATTCATCTAATCTAATATAATAAAACGCTAGGCCGCGCATGCGCACTTCCTATGTGTGCGCCGGTTTTCCGTGAGCTGTAGCGACACATAGGAAGTTTGCATGCACGGCTTACGCTCTGTCCTACTCCCTGTTGAAAGACGCAGCATCTCCCTTACACTAACTTTGCCGTCGCCGCCTCTCCGCTCTCTCTCTTCCTCCCCCCCCCCCCCCGAGGCGGATGTTGACTGCGGTGGCCCGAGTCGGATGTCTCAAATCAAATCAGAGGATGTGGGTAGCTGACGTGCTGTGTCCATCCATGGCCAGCGGCTTGCGCGCATGCGTTGGTTTGGCGCACCAGAGGGCAAGATGAAGGGGGTGCGGAGCAACGCTGGCGGCGGCAGTGTCCGGTAGGGAACACGTCCACGAGTCCCCCCTCCCGCATCAAATGCTGCTGCTCCTGTTTGAAGCGGCCTGCTGAGGTTTGCGGCCGGCTGTAGCGAACCTCGCAGGCCGCTCTCCACATGGAGCACGTTCCCTCTGACGCGATTGCGTCAGAGGGAACATGCTACCATATGGAGAGCGGCCTGCGAGGTTCACTACAGCCGTTCGTGAACCTAAGCAGGCCGCTTTGAACAGGAGCGGCAGCAGCGGAAGCAACCATGGGTGGATGGAGGGAGGGGAAGAACGGGAGGAGAAGCGAAAAAGAAGGACTATGGAGAAGGCAGGAAAGAGGGCTGCTTTGGGGGGAGGGGTGTGCTGGGGCCAGACAGCAATTGGGGGGAGGACCAGATGGGGGGCCATGAAGCAGGCAGGCATTGCACAACAGGGTGAAAGGGGGTGCTTTGGGGGGAGAGTTGTGCTGGGGCAGACAGCAATCGGGGGGAGGGAGGAACAGAAGGGGGGCCACGAAGCAGGCAGGCATTGCACAACAGGGGGAGAGGTGAAAGGGGGCTGCTTTGGCAAGCAGGGGGGGGGGCAGGGAGACAGACAGAAAGAAAGACGCACAGACAGGGGACCTGGGAGAGACACAGACACAAAGAATGACAGACAGACAGCATCCAGGGAGAGAGACAAATAAAAAAAACAACAACACACCATACATACAGACATCTACTCTAGCACCCGTTAATGTAATGGGCTTAAAGATTAGTATTTTATAAAAGGTTCTGTCAAATGTGAAGCCTCTTGTAAAATACTGTTAAGATGAGCAGGAATTCATCCTAACAGTATGGGCATTGGCTGGCATGTCTCGTGGGGAGCAACGATTTATAAAAGGCTGTACAAGAAAAGTGTCCTGATCTTCTCCAATTCTACATTGAAAAAGCTTTTTAAAATTGCTGTTCTTGACATCCACATCTCCAGATCCCTTCCTTGTCAGTCTAAATCTGCCCCCAAATGCCAACTCTCCCATATATGACACCTACCCCCTCACCCCCTGACGTACAATAATAGGATCACATATGCATCCTACATCCTCCAGACCCCTGACAGAGCCACATCTCCCCCTTCACCCCCCATTCTGATATCCACTTGCTTTTAGCAATGGCTCCCTGGTAGACTGTTGGGAGCAAGAGCAATTACCAGTCACACCTACTCTGTTCAGCACTAGATTCAAAATTATGTCCTTGATCTTTAGCGGTAGTCTTCTGCTACTTAATGCATAATGAGTGAAGAAGGGACACGGAGCGGTGGCACCTGGCATCACCACGCTGTATGCCACCACACTCTTCCTTGCCATTGCCAGTCCCGTATTCCTTTCCTGCCGCACACCCCTTCCAGCGTACCTCTTCAGATAATCATCAGCAGTGAGCAGCATCTCTAACCTGTTGCTTGTGCCGGCCTCAGCTCTCCTTCAGACATCACTTCCTGGTCCCATAACCAGGAAGTGATGTCAGAGGGAGAGCTGAGAACAGCGCGTGAGTAGCAGGTAAAAGAGACTGCTTGCTGCCAATGATCATTTGAAGAGGTACTTGGGTGGACAAAGTGGAGGAGAGATGCCAGCATCCCCTTCAAGGCAGCAGCCATGGCGGCCCTCACCCCCCCCCCCCCCGTCCCCCTCACTAAGCCACTGCTGCATTTCAGGGTCAAGCTGCCAAATAAGAGCCTTGAAAGATTCTTCAAAATATGATGTCCATCTATGTCCTAATTCTTATGGGAGTCTGATAACTTTTTTTTTGTCAATTTATAAAATAATGTTCTAAATTAACCCCCCTCACTCCCCTTTTATGAAGCCAGGTTAGCATTTTTTATTGCCGGCTGCAGTGGTAAAAATCCAATGCTCATAGGAATTCTTTGAGCATTGATGCTTTTTACCACTGTGGCCATCGATAAAAAACGCTAATGTGGCTTCATAAAAGGGGGAGGGGAGGTAAGTTAGCATTAAGTTGATTTTTCTTTTAGAAGCCAAAACTTTGTTTTCTTTTCTTACTTTTAATTTGTCTATAATTTGCAGATTTTCTATGTATATAGGTTGTGTAAGTTGTTGCTGCTTCGTTTTATAAAATATTTAATTAATCGTCCGTGCGTCTGGTTTGTTCCATGTAAGAACTTACCACTCCTGAAACTGAAATGTGATTAGAATGCATATTAGAAGGTCAAAATCTGGTTAAATTGAAACGGTTGTTTTTCCATTATTCATAAGTTTCACATACTTTATATACAGTTAATCAACAAGAACCACGGGTGGTAAAGCATAATCAAAATGAAATCATCATATATAAAAAGAAGCTAACGGTTGCTGCGCGGTAATGGCCCCGAAGCCCATAGAAATTGAAACACTAAATATTGAAGCATACATTTTGAAGGGGATAAAATGCAATTAAGCAAAAAATGTAAACAAGAGACATGCCGATATTCAAAGCTACTTAACCGGAAAGTAACAGTTCCTGTACAGTTAAATAGTGTTTTAGCAGCTAACCGCAGATGTTCAGCGGGGGACTTATTTATTTAAAAGATTTCCAACCCACTTAAATTTAAGCGGTTTACAAAAATACAAACATAATTATCATATAACATACAAATAAACAAAACAAACTCATCTAAAATGTGCATAATTAGCATCCCAGCCTACTCAGTCAAAAGCCTCCGTAAACAAAGTTGTTTTCAAAACCTTCTTAAATTTCTGGATATCAGAAAGTAACCTCCATGGTCCCATCAAATTATTCCATAATTCTACACCTGCAATCGAAATTACAGATGTGCTCGTGTTTGTATAACGTACATGTGATAATGAATCTGTTGACAATCGCAGGATATCCTTTGATCTAGGGCTGGTAGAGTTTCAACACTTGTGGTAAATACCAAGGAATCTTATGAAGAATGACTTTAAAAATTAACACAAGAACTTTAAAAACAATGTGAAATTTGACTGGTAACCAGTGAAGTTTTTTTAACCATGGTGTAACATGTTCAAATCTGCTCGACGAAACGATGAAGCGTTGCACGTCGAAGCCAAGGAACTTTATTCAATAAGATAAGTGCTTTTCCTTTTTGATGCTTTTCCACAATGTTACTATCCTGTGAAGTGGAAGTACAGCAATGATTGGGTGATGAGGTTTTTTGAGGACTTTGTTCCCCTTTTTCCTCCATGACTCCGAGCACAATCCTTTCATATGTGAGAGTATGAACTGGAATTCTTTATTAACGGCCTCTTTTGCAAAGCTGCACGGCAACAGCCCTGAAGCCCTTTAAATCTCTATGGGCTTCGGGGCCGTTAGCACAGTGCAGCCTCTAGCGTGCCTTTGTAAAAGAGGCAGTAAGTTTCTTTGAATTTTGTTATATTGTTCTTTGAAAGCACTTGTTTATTATTCATATGTGCAATTTTTTTTTTTTTTTAAATAAAAGAGGTATAGTAAATAATACCTGAATGGGAGATTGCCTGGGAATACCAGGTGCTGTAGGCTGAGGGGCCCTATATTGGGCATCAGCGACATAGTGGAGCCATACACTGCGGGAGAGAAGGCAATGGCAAACCACGTCGGTACTCTGCCGTGAAACATGACAGGGTGGATTCCTCACTATGAGTGTTGTCATGAGTTGGTGGCTGACTCGGTGGCATAATCCATCCACCCATAGTAAATCATATTTATAAAGGCAGATAAATTTGATTACTTGCTATATACTAAACATATCTGAAATCTTTATGTTGACAGATTTTTCACTTTTGAGCTGACCTGGATAAACCGAATCAGTGCACTTGGATTAAAGGCAAGCATTACATTCAGAGACCTTTCATGTTTCTATGATGTCTTTCCGATTGTCCCTATTAGTTATTCCTATTTATACTGAATTTTGGAACTGTCAAGTATATATTAGAAAACCTTCTCGGGTCCTCTGCCTTTATGACTTATAGTAATTTTTAAATGATTTAAGTTCTCAGGTCTCAACGCTGTTTTTAAGATATAGAGAATTGTATTCTGACAATTTCAAAGCAAACAGGCTTTATTTTTAAGGAGAGTTTCAGTGGGAACACTCTGATTCATAACACTTACAGCCTCTTTTACAAAGCTGCACTAGCTGCTGCACTGCGCTAACGGCCCCGAAACCCGTAGAGATTTAAAGGGCTTTGGGGCTGTTGCCGTGCGGCTTTATAAAAGAGGCCGTTAGATGTCATTTAAGAAAATTCTACTATTTCACAGAGATCACTATCCCTTCCAGGTTTTCTGAACTCTGTCTCAAGAAATGATGTTCTTTCATGAGAGAAAATAAGGCGTACTTCCCACTCATGGTCTTCTATTGTGTTTTTATGGATAGCACTGCTTTGGGAGCCATGCAATCAGCACAGAAGTGTGGTGACCTCTCCAGCGTCGGCAAGTGTATCTCTTGCATATTCACTGTGGAAATTCTGAAAGCTTGAATAGCTACAGGGTCACCAGGATGAAGCTGATAAACCTTGCTGTTATTGGTGACATTTCTAAAGCTGCAGACATGGAACACAAGTTTATGATTTCCTGAACAATAAATAGGCCATTTATCATCTTCATACTACTACTGAGTTAGCAACAATAGAGAGGGGGAGAAATGGGTGGAGTTAAATATTTAGCTGGCGGTAGCCAGCGTTTTTTGGCTGCCACTGGCATCATGCCCAGATATTCAATGCTTGGCCACTTCTGGGCACAAGCATTGGATATTCGGGTTTATGCAACCTGCTGTCCCTTATCTGGTTATACAAAACTGAAATAACACCCCTGTTTTTTGTGCTCTGATTTGTCTGCTTAATTTAGGGGCCCTTTAATAAACTTAGCATGCACTAATAGAATTAGTGCCTGCTAAATGCTAAGTTACCCATAGGTATAAAATGGGCTTCTTAGTATCTGACATATGCTAAGCTTTGAGTAAACAGGTCCCTTAAGTGATTAAGTGCAGAATATCGGCACTTAACTGTACGAGTGCCAACTTCAGATACAGACCACTCATAAAACAATTGGCTACAATTTTAGTAGTTAGTGTTCATATTCAATGGCACTAATTGGTTAAGTGCCGCTGAATATCAAGGACAGTGATCTAACCAGTCAGTCAGACACGTGTGTTTGGGTGGGCCATGGTCCTATCACTTTGGAGTCAGGCCCACCTAGGGTTACCAGATGTCTAGGACAACCCAGACATGGTCCTCTTTTTAAAGGGCAGTCCGGGTGCCCAGAGGGATTCCCAAAACCCAGCAGTTTGTCCGAGAAAGACCCTGAGCTTGGGGCGGCGTCTGGAGGGCCTCTGCAACATGCGCGGACGTCAATGTGATGACATCACACGCCTGTGTGCAGGCGCGGACATCGTCGTGCTGATGTCTGCGCATGCGCGGAGGTCCTCTTGTTGCGGACCTGAGCTCATGGAAGGAGACACAAGGCTTATGCGGGGGTGGCGTTGGGGGAGGGTTGGGGCAGAATGAGCGTGGCCAGGTGTGTTCTTTTTTTTAAAGAGGAAATCTGGAAACCCTAGGCCCATCCAAACAGCAGCAGCAGTACTAGCACTTGAGAAAAGAACTGGAGGTGTCTACCCATGTTAACCTCAGGCCCCAGCAAAAAAAATAAGTCCTTGCTACCAGTGGTGTAACCATGGGTGGGCCCCAGATGGCTGGGACTCACCTACTTTAAGCTCAGGCCCACCCAAACCTTTTCTCCCTTAATGTGCCTGGTGAGGATGTCCAAGCCCCACCAACCAAGAACCTTCCCCTGCCACACAACTTACATCTTAGGAGTCAGGCAGCAATGTCTCTGAGCAGCTACTGCCAGCTGTCACCCACTCCCCCCATGTTCGGTTCTCACACATATGAAACTAAGCATATGTGAAGTAGTACAGTTTATCCCCATAGCCACGGGTTCTGTCCATAACCCCACCCCCTACCTCAGGCTCTGTTGTCCCCACCCCACCCCATGGGCTCTGTCCCCATTACCACCCCGCAGTTAAAAGTGGGTACTCGTCCCTGTGCCATCCTCTAATGTGGAGGCCAGCAGTTGGCAGATTACAGTAGCAGCTCAGGTACACTGCCGTCGGCTGCTCAAGATGTAAATTTGTTCAGTTGTTGGGGCATTGGGGAACCCTGCCTGCACAGACATTTCTTTTATTTTGAAAGGGAAGGGGGTTGGAAGGTTGGGAGGGGAGGAAATTAAATTTGGCTATTGCTTTTAGTTGGAGTAGAGGTAGATGTTGAAAGTTTGGGCCCACCCACTTTGGTCTCAACACCCTAAATTGATTGCCTACACCACTGTTTCCATGGGAGTGTGTAGTGTAGTGGTTAGAGCTACAGCCTCAGCACTCTGAGGTTGTGGGTTCAAATCTCTTGCTGTTCCTTGTGACCCTGGGCAAGTCACTTAATCCCCCCATTGCCCCAGATACACTAGGTAGTTTGAGCCCACTGGGACAGATAGGGAAATATAATAAAGTACCTGAATGTAAAACCATTTAGGATATAAGTGGTATATAAATAAATAAATAAATAAGTTATTCATATTTAGCTATAATAGCTATTTGATTCATTTGCCTAGTACCTCCCATTGTGGTGTTGAAATTTAGTAAAATAACCTCTGTGGAAAGTATTTGGCACTAGAACCATACAGACCAAATAAGAACATGCCATACTGGGTCAGACAATGGTCCATCTAGCCCAGTTTCCACAGTGGCCAATCCAGGTCACAAGGACTTGGCAAAAACCCAAATAGTAGGAACATTCTAAGATACCAATCCCAGGGCAAGCAGTGGCTTTCCCCACGTCTGTCTCGATAGCAGTCTATGAATTTTTTCCTCCAGGAATTTGTCCAAAGCTTTTTTTAAACCCGGCTACGCTAACTGCTGTTCAGGGCAACCATCAGGGCAGTACTACCAGTCCTGCATTCAGGGGCCTGGAGCTGACAGAGGGCCCGGGCTCCCCCAGGGTCGCAAGCATAGTCTCCTCTCCTTCTCCTTACCTGCCCTGCCGCAGCACACAGCCTACCGGAAGTCTTCCCGATGTCAGCGCTGACGTCGGAGGGAGGGCTTAAGCAAAGCCCTCCCTTCCTCCGACGTCAGTGCTGACATCGGGAAGACTTCCGGTCGGCTGCTTGCGGCAGGGCAGGTAGGGAAAAGGCAGTCGTGTAGCGAAGGGGGGGGGGGCGGTCCACCCCGGTGCAGCCATGGGGGGAGTGTGCACAGCCGGTCAGGTCCCCTTAGCCTTGTGGCGCTTCCCCCGACCGAACGACAACAGGCCCGGCCGACAAACCTCCCTGCCCTGTAGCACCGAATCTAAATTACCTTCTTACAGCAGCTTCAATACTCCAGCTGCTGTAAGAAGGTAATTTAGATTCGCGGCTACAGGGCAGGGAGGTTTGTCCGACCGGGCCTGTTCTGTTGTCGGTCAGGTGGGGAAGCGCCATAAAGGTAAGGGGCAGGGAGGGAGAAAGGGAGGAAAGGTGGAGTGGAGAAGAAAAGACGCTTAAGGGAAATGGGTAAAACTGGGGGGGGAGAAGGCCGCTGAAAGCACTGGGGAAGACAAAGGGGTGGAGAAGGACGCTGAAAGGACATAGGGAAGACAAAGGAGTGGAGATGGACGCTGAAAGGACATGGGGAATATGGGAGGGGGGGAGAAGGACGCGGCTCGGCGTGTACAGCGGGGAGCTGAACACAGCTCCACTCCTCCCCCTTCCAGCGGGGGAGCCTCTTCAAAAGGAACCGCGCCGAGGCCGCATTGATTTTCCGGCAGCTCGGCACGTGCAGCAGGGAGCTGAACACAGCTCCACTCCTCCCCCTTCCAGCGGGGGAGCCTCTTCAAAAGGAACCGCGCCAACGGCGCTTGGCCGTTCGGCGTGCCGGCGAAGGCACACGGCTAAGGCATGTGCGCCTTAGTGCGCGCCTGCAGTGAAGACCGTAGGGTTCTGAAGCTCACAAAATGGTGGTGAAATTAAAAAAAAAAAAATATTTAAACTAAAAAACAAACAAAAAAAAAAAAAACAACTAAAGGAAATTATTTAGCTTGTCCCACTACCAATTAGTTGCAGTACCCAGTTAGACATAATTGTTAGACATAATTGTTGGTATACCTTGAAATACTTGTTAAAATTGTTGGTATACTCACTATATTAAATTGTAGGTATACACTGTTATACCTTGTTAAAATTTTTGGTACACCTATTATTTTAAATTGTTGATATACATTGTTATACCTATTAGTCAGTATACTTAATTGTCGGTTATACTTAATTGTTGGAATATCTTGTAACAGTTGGTTATTCTCGAGTGTTGGAATACCTGTAATATTTTTATTTGTTAATAGACATCTTGCATCATCCAGTTTAAACATCCATAAACACCAAGAACAAGTCCCAATACCCACTCACACAACTTACTCAAAATTCTTACACGAACCCTACTTATAGGCATAGGCATAGGCCCTTCAAAAAGACAGATAACACCAACAGAGCAAAGAACTTTAGTACTAACTCCCCAATCCATACACAAAAATGGCAACACGTACACCCAAACTCATCCTAGTCCTACTACTGCTCTCCCTTCTCATAGAAAAATGGAAAACAGCAGGATACCACACACATTCTATACCTATCCTCACAACAACACACAGACTGGTTCAACCCAATAGGAAACCCCAAACCCCCAGAACCCTGATACCTTGTCCTTCATCCAACCAAGAAAACATTCCCACAAACTGGGGAAATAGACCACCAACAAAAACTAAGGCAAACACACAAAAACTTCATACACCATCTAGTACACTTATCAATACACTCAGTACTCACTCTCCCACTAAATTCACAGCAATAAAATGCGCATATATGAATATACGATCTATCAGCCCAAAGACAGAACTAATCAAAGACTAGCTGATCAAAGACAACCTAAGCTGCCTCTTCCTAGCCGAAACCTGGCTCACTTCCGACTCAGACCCTCGCATTACCGAATTCTGCCCAAACGGTTACAAACTAGAGCTAGTATGCAGAGAAAACAGAAGAGGTGGAGGGCTAGCAATCATTGTAAAAAACAACCTCAACATTAAAGTCCTCACCATGTACTCCAACCCTCACCTAGACCTACTAGCCTGCCAACTCTCTGACAACACTCTCACAGGAACTCTGAACTGCCTTCTATGCTATGTCACACCAGGAAAATGGAATACCTCTAAACAAGAACTTGAAGAATTTATCTTCCAGAATTCCCTCTTGTCCTCACACAACCTGATCCTAGGAGACATTAATCTCCACTTAGAAGATAATACCTCCAAACAAGTAATGGATATTCTTACATTCCTCAACACCCTACCAAATACTCAACCCAGAACTCACGCATGAAAAGGGCCATCAACTCGATATTGCCGCTTACACATCTCCCAACCTCAACACACAAAACATCCATATCACCAACGGCACATGGCATCCTACCTTATGGTCCGACCACTACAAGTACACCTTCACCATCAACTGGGAGCATAATAGCATCAAACCTACTCCACTCAAATCAAGCTTCAAGTCCAGACAGAAAATCGAACCTAAAACATTCTGGGACACAGTAGATCCAGCAATAGACTTAAATAACCCCAAAGAATTCATAAACATCTGGCGTTCCACAAGTGAATCCACTTTGAACAAACTAGCACCACAAAAAACAAAAAACAAAGTATGCAGACCATCAGACAAATGGTTTGACGCCGAACTCCTACACCTAAAAAGGCAATGCAGACAATTAGAAAGGACATGGAAAAAACAGAAACAAGACCACAATAAAACAGAATGGAGATACCAAATCAAACAATACAAAATCAAACTGAAGGATAAACGCAAAGACTACTACTCCAAACTCATTGGCACCGAAAAACCGGACACCAAAAAACTTTTCAGCATTGTAAAAAACCTTACAGATACCAAACCCTTCCTCGCCACCCAAGGAACCCAGACTCCAACAGCTTCTCAACTAGCGGACCACTTCAAAAATAAAATCACCACAATCAGATCCACATTCAATAACTCTCAAAGCATCATAGAAGAGATACTAATAAATCCCACAATAGACGAAGCCATCTCAGCAGATAGGACCTGGAACAACTTCCCAACGACACAATGGTCAGACCTCGACCGACTGTACAAAAAATACAGCAAATCTTCTTGTGATCTGAACAACTGTCCTCCCTATCTACTAGCCACAGCGTCCACTAAATTCATAGCAGGTCTCACGCTATGGCTGCAAACCACCCTCAGGGAAGGTCAGTTCCCTCAGGATCTTGGCGAAATCATAATTACTCCCATACTAAAAGACCTCAAAGGACCAATAGACAACCCAACAAACTGCAGACCAATCGCTTCTATCCCACTATATGTCAAACTCATAGAGGGTATAGTAGCACAATATCTCACCAATTACCTAGAAGACCACCACATTCTGCATCCAACTCAATCTGGTTTCAGAGCTAACCACAGCACAGAAACACTACTGGTATCTTTACTAGATATAGCCAGACAGCACCTCAGCAAAGGAAATAAGTTACTAGTCATCCAACTCGATCTTTCAGCAGCATTCAACTTAGTTGACCATCCAATACTACTCCAGACACTAGATGCCATAGGAATATCAGGTAAAGTCCACAACTGGTTCCAAGGATTCCTTAAAAATAGATCATACAGAGTTAAGTCAAAGGATCTTCTATCCAACCCCTGGACAAACCCATGTGGAGTACCACAAGGATCCCCTCTTTCACCCATACTTTTCAACCTCTTCATAGCTTCCTTAGGCACTGCCCTAGACGCCCTAAATATAACATCTTTCAGCTATGCGGATGACATAACCATCCTACTCCCCTTCGACATCCAAGACCCCATCTCCAACGGATGCCTGAAAACAACACTGGAAACTGTAGAAAAATGGATGAAGAACCATAAGCTGAAACTGAATGCAGAGAAAACCAAATTCCTACTACTAGAGAAGGAACAAAAACCATCCCTAACAGAACTGGAAGTAAACGCAACCAAATATCCAATACAGTGCACTCTCAAAATTCTAGGAATACAATTAGACAGATGCTGCACAATGCAGACACAAATCCACAAAATCATACAAAAAGCATTCTTCACCATGCGAAACCTAAGAAAAATAAGAAAATTCCTTACCAAAGAACACTACAAGCTCATTGTTCAATCCCTCATACTTAATACCTTAGATTACTGCAACAGCCTCTATCTACCTTGCCCAAACAACATGATAAAACAACTACAGACTGTTCAAAACACAGCCATCAGACTCATCTACTCACTTAGCAAATTTGACCACATCACTCCCGCCTATGTAGACGCGCACTGGCTTCCGATAAAAGCAAGAACTCAATTCAAATTCTATTGTCTACTATTTAAAGTAACCCATGGCATTGCCCCCAGCTACCTAAACAACCTCCTACACCGCTACCACTCACCCAGATCAAGGAGAACTCGGAACCTATTCACCTTCCCCCCACATAATGGTACCCGACGCAAGAAACTTTACAACAGCCTTCTGGCGACACAGGCAGCAAAAATTGACCCCACCATCACCAAACTAATGATCAAAACAACAGACATCAAAGTGTTTCGAAAAGAAATCAAAACAGTTCTATTCAAAAAACACGTCCTTACTCATTAATCTCCTCCCACTCGTACATGCTTTTCCCCCGTGAATAACACACTAGTCAATTCCTCGAATCATACCTACCAAAAAAATATCCAGACCGCTAAACAAGCATTTACCACATGTATCCAATAAACTTATCCCTTCAATGTTAGGTAATCCTCTTGAGTTACCCGAATATATTGTTATTCTCCACTGTTTCCTGTAAGTACTTGAATCTTTACTTTGTAATTCCATCGGATAACTTCAGATATCCTCTAATTTGTAACTCTCAACTGTATCATGTAATGTACTTGAATCTTTGTTATATAATTCTCTCGGTAATGTCCAGATATCTTCTAATTTGTAATCCGCTTAGAACCGCAAGGCACAAGCGGAATAGAAATCACTAATGTAATGTAATGTAATGAAAGCACATGGGGAAGACAGAAGGGGGAGAAGGACCCTGAAAGGACATGGGGAAGACAAAGGGGTGGAGAAGGACGCTGAAAGGACATGGGAAGATGGGGGGAGAAGGACGCTGAAAGGACATGGGGAAGACGGGAGGGGGGGAGAAGGATGCTGAAAGCACATGGGGAAGACAGAGGGGGGAGAAGGACCCTGAAAGGACATGGGGAAGACAGGGGGGAGAAGGACACTGAAAGCAAATGTGGAAGACAGAGGGAGGAGAAGGATGCTGACAGGACATGGGGAAGATGGGGGGGGGAGAAGGACGCTGAAAGGAAATGGGGAAGAGAGAGTGGGGAGAAGATACTGGCAGGGAAGAAGACAGAGATGCCAGACTATGGGGGGAGTGGAGGGAAGAAGATGGGTGCCAGACCAATTTGGGAGGGGGGAGAAAGGGAGAGGCACAGTAACAGAGCAAATGGAAGATGCAGAAAGAAGAGAGACAGTAGATGGAAAGAATTAAATGAGAACATGAGGAAAGCAGAAACCAGGCAACAAAGGTAGGAAAAAAAATCTTTTTTTTTTTTTTTTTGCTTCAGGATAAAGTAGTATATTAGTTGTGTTGATAAAAATTTATAAACATTAGAGGCTCTGGTAGAAATCCGTTTACAAAGTATGTATTCTTCCCAATTAATATTTCCAAATTAATAAAGTCTTTTTGCTTATTTTTAAATGGGTTTCTACCAGAGCCTTTAATTCAGTAGCATAATTCAATGAAATAACTATTTCTGTAGTTTATAGGGACGGGCGGGGACGGAGGGGATTCCTCGCAGGGACGGGCAGGGACGGAGGGGATTCCTCGCGGGGACGGGTGGGGACGGAGGGATTCCTCGTGGGGACGGGTGGGAATCCTCACGGGGACGGGTGGGGACGGGTGGGACTTTGGCGGGGACGGGTGGGATTTCTGTCCCCGCGCAATTTAAACATGCACCTTTCTTCCACCATCCCATGCACCTTTTTTCCTCCATCCCATAACACACACAGCCTGGTGGTGATGATTATCAGATTGATTCATGAATATATAATGATGTTATGAGTGTGCACCTCTTCCTTCCCATCCTCCTTAGCATGTCACATACAGCATGTTACATTACACAAAGTCTGTGTAATGTAACATGCTGTATGTGAAATGCTGAGGAGGATGGGAAGGAAGAGGTGCACACTCATAACATCATTATATATTCATCCATAGCTGCATGTTAATGATGTGCTCATATGCACTTATTTATCATCAGCTGTGGATGTGTAAGGACAGGCTGAGGAGGATGGATGGGAAGGAAGGAAGGTGCACATATCAACATATCGTACATTTTTAACATGCGTGATGCAGCTATAGGCAAGCTGAATTGGATGAGATCATACAGATTTGTATGTTCAGATATGCGCTCAGATGTGTATGTTTAGATATACGCTCACATATACGGTCAGATGTGTATGTTCAGATATGCGCTCAGATGTGTATGTTTAGATATGCGCTCAGATGTGTATGTTTAGATATGCGCTCACATATACGGTCAGATGTGTATGTTTAGAAATGCACTCACATATACGGTCAGATGTGTATGTTCAGATATGCACTCAGATGTGTATGTTCAGATATGCGGTCAGATGTGTATGTTCAGATATGCGGTCAGATATGTATGTTCAGATATGTGCTGGGTCAGATATGTAAGGGCTAGCAGACACATTAATTATTTTGTCAGATCAATCAGTTCTGATCAATTAAATAATCGATTGTAAATAATTTTGTACATTTTTATTAATCCATTTGATCAATATCAATCGGAATTCTTTTTCTGTTTGATGGTATCCAATTAGAGCAGCTAATCCTGCAACAGAGACCTCCAGTGCAATTGTGATCTACTTCTGGCCTACAATGGTCAAAAGAAATCCTTAACTGAGATTTTACATTCAAAAGTGAATTATAGCTACTAGCACTATTATTTATTAGTTATTTATTATGCAGATGTTTGTTAGTTTGTTACTAGTTCAGTATTAGACATATGTTAGTTTAGAATAGATAGGTATAGATTAGTTTAGTTTAGGTTAGGTTAAGGCCCTGCTGAAAAGAGTCTACCTCGACGTGGTTGCAGGCTTACAAATCTTTTGGTCAAAGAGTGTGGCGACAGAGAAAAGTATGTGTGTATTCGGCCCATGGAAGAAGGGGAGGTCGAGGGGGGCGAAGGGGTGCATGGGGGGCCCAATAGGATTGCTCAGTAAGGGGCCCAGAAATTTCTGATGGCGGCCCTGCTGCTGTTACCACATCCTCTGGCAATGAGTTCCAGAGCTTAACTATTTGTTGAGTGAAATCAAGCTTACGATATAGTATTTTAATGAAACTAACAATAAAATACTTTGGGGTTGAAATTCGGTGCTGCTTAAGTGGTCAGGAGAGACGTCTGCTGGCTTAAACCATGCTGAGTGGGCCAGGAACAGATGTACATTAGCACTTAACAAGAAATGCTGCTGAGCTTTAGCTCTGACTGCTGGTTAGCGCTAGGGTGGTCTGGGGACAGAGCTGGGTAAAGCTAGGAGTTATGTGGGATAGTCTGTGTACAGAGCCCCTTCACTTCTTTTGTTCATAGTCTGTGCCAATGCCTGCATATCTGACTGACTTCCACAATATATCGCTTTAAGTGCAATCCTTTTATTACAACTCTTCAATTCTTCTTTTTTGTGTTATATATCATCTTATCATAACTTCAACAGAAGACCTCAGAAACACCACTCCTCCGTCCCATATATTAGGTATTTTTGCAGGAAGGCTTATGTTTTAAATCTTCATAGGCCAAGATTGAAAGTTCTATAAATGTATTCTAACTATTCTCAGCCTGAAGAAAATTTTTTGTATATACTTCTGTGTTTATATTTCTTCAATATTATGTATTTCTTATTACTTATCTTGTCGTAGTTAGTCTTTGCTTTATGTTGATAGACTAGGCGGCTGGACCCGACATGTTTCGCTATGGCTTTGTCAAGGATTCGTCCATAACTGCCTTCATCCGACTCTCATAAATACTCTACATAAATATGTAAAATAACTAAATAGAAATTGTATATCTTAGAAAATTATCCAACACTCAATCTAATAAAATTCACTTTTCACTCATTTTCAGTTTTGGAAATACTGTAGATGTACCCCAGGTATTGTGGAAGTTTATACTGAGAGCTCTAAGTTGGGATAGAGATTCATTTTCTAAAAAAAAAAAAAAAATCTCTGTTTGCATATCTGACTGAGCATGTAAGACGACACAAAAGGCAGCCCTAACACTGTGTGGGTACAACACTGATGAGTCCAATGTTCCCTCTAAGCTGAGCACATGAGCGATCGCTCACTATTTTCACTGGCGTCGCTCATACTTTTTCTCGTGTCGCTCAGGCCAAGCGCTGGCACGGCACCGCAAAAGGGGACGGAAGCGGTGCGAGCCCGGCGCTTGTCATCCTCCTCGGAGCAGATAGGAGTGCGCATGCGCAGCTTGTCGCTCCTGCGTATTGCGCATGTGCGGCTTGTTGCTCATGCATATTTTTTTTGCACACACCTCATCAACCCTTAGAGGGCACACTGCTGATGACTAGTCATATTTGCACAATTTCAGTTCACTGCTGACACAGATACGCTGTACTGCTGGCATTATATAGCTGGGTCTAAATTTGGCCAGCAGTGGTCAGTAATTAAAGAAAAGCTGACTGTCACTGGCTGAAAATTGAACCATTTTTCTACATTAGTGCATGCAATAAATGTGATTTGCAGTCAAAAATATTTATTGCCATATATTGAAGGCAAAACACTTTTTATTGCTTTTCTGGCATTTTCTCATTTTAAGTGAATGAATGGCAGTATACTGAATGCAAAAAGATATCAGTTGCAATCTTAGAATTGGCTATTATGGGAGAAATAGAATGATAAAGAACCGTGGGCATGGGGAACACTGGAGAGGTAATCAGTCTCTCCTTTGCCAACTGGATGCCACATACAGCACCTTCCATCACTGGGCTTTTTCTTTCCTGGGCCCCTCCAAATTCCATTTAGCCAGTCTGAACAAACCTCTGCAATAACATTCACATCTGCAATGACATCGGATATTGGCCCCAGTACATCTAGACATGCTGGATCATTTTATTTATTTATTCAATTTTCTATACCGCTCTCCTAAGGGCGCTCAGAATGGTTTACATGAATTTATTCAGGTACTCAAGCATTTTTCCCTGTTTGTCCTGGCGGGCTCACAATCTATAATATACCTGGGGCAATGGGGGGATAAGTGACTTGCTCAGAAGAGAGAAGCATGTAAAATGTGTTGCTAAAATCTAAATACACCACATTCTGGACTCTCCCTTGATCCAACTCTCTGGCCACCCCGTCAAAGAAATTAATCAGATTCAAACGACAAGACCTGCCTCTAATGAAACCATGTTGCTTTGGGTTTTGTAATCTACTGGATTCCAAAAACGTTACTATTCTCTGTTTTAAAAGTGTTTCCATTAATTTATTTTTATACTTTTAGAACACAATGAAGGGAAATCCTTACAAGTCTTGGGATACACTGGATACCAGTCCATGGTTAAACCCAGAAGTGTCATTTGTTCCTTCATATCAAATGGTGTGATAAGAGCAATATTGCAATTCATTTTTTTATATTCTAGGTCTGCAGTTATGGAACTTATTGCCTCTTAGCTTGAAAGACATACAGCATGTGAGCCTAGTTAAAAGGAAACTTATGACCTTATTGCTCCTACAGGCCTTTGATGAACACTGAAATTAAAATAAGATAAATTTGCTGGGAAGAATTGATGAAGGTCTAGGCTTTTTTTATTATTATATTTATTTTTGTACATTTAGAAATCTTTGTGTGTATTTTTATTAAGTATGTTGAGAATCATGTACCACCTAAAATGTTATTATTGAGCAAATAAAAATGATCAATTAAATAAATAAATAGCTAATCCCCCATTGCCAGAGGGTGTAGTAAGAACGATTAACATAACCAGTTTTTTAAAAAAAGGTTTTGTCAAGTTCTTGGAGGAAAAATCCATAGTTTGCTATTGACACATATATGGGGGCAACTACTGTTTGCCCTGGATTGGTAGCATGAAATGTTGCTACTATTTGGGTTTTTGCTGACCCAGTATGCTATTGTTACGTTCTTCAAGTGTCCCCTCATACCGGTTGAGACATGTATGTATAATAAGAAGATTGAGGCCCTCTTTTACTAAGGTGCACTAACCGATTAGCGTGTGCTAATTTGATTAGTGCACGCTAATTGGTTAGCATACCTTAGGGGTCCTTTTACAAAGGCGCGGTAGCGGTTTAACACGTGAAATACCGCACATTAAACTGCCTGCCGTGCTAGTACCTAACGCCTCCATTGACGAGGCGATAGGATTTTAGGCTGCCGCGGGGGTTAGTGTGTGATGAAATGTCCAACGCGCTAACCCCAGTAGAGCGCCTTGATAAAAGGAGCCCTTAGTATAAGAGGGGGAGAATGTTGAGCATTTTGGTGGTGTGTCCTGAAACTGCATAAACATGTAAAATAACTAAATAGAAATTGTATATTTTATAAAATTATCCAAAGCACAAGCACCGCAAATAAGTGAAGCTAATAAAATTCACTTTTCACTCATTTTCAGTTTTGGAAATACTATAAATGTACCCCAGGTTTTCTACAAATGCTCAATTATTCTTTGAAATACAGTCAAACCTTGATTTGCGAGCATAATTCGTTCCAGAAGCATGCTTGTAATCCAAAGCACTCATATATCAAAGCAAATTTCCCCATAGGAAATAATGGAAACTCGGACGATTCGTTCCACAACCCAAAAACTTTAATACAAAATACTATACGTACTTGCAATGCAGGACCTCGCTCGTTTAGAACAGTCACTACACTCCCGCAGCGAAAGAGAGAAAGAACCATCAGCTCAGTTGTGATGATGTGACGCGTGTATACCATATGTACTCATATTGCAAGACCTCGCTCATTTAGAATAGTCGCTACACTCCCACAGCGTCAGAGAGAGAAGAATCATCGGCTCAGCTGTGATGTGTGCATATTGTATGTACTTGTATTGCAAGACATTGCTTGTATATCAAGTTAAAATTTAATCAAATGTTTTGCTTGTCTTACAAAACACTTGCAAACCAAGTTATTTGCAATCCAAGGTTTTACTGTACTCCCTTTGGCAAGCAGCATTATGACTGACTATAGTGAATATTACCCCTGTGAGTTTAAGCATGATACAGTAGGTATGTAAAAGAAATTATAATTATCAATCCACTATTATAAGCAGCACAAATAATATTCACAAATGTGCCCTTTACAAACGTTTGTGTATGAAGCTGTGAATGTTTCTGTCATTATACATCTTAAATGATCTTCATCTCTCTGAACAATATAATTCCCCAGTCAAAGGTCTACATCAAATTCACTGAATTTATCACTGTAATTAGTTTAACATTTCCTTAAATTGAAATTTAAATGTCATGATTAAATGTGTATATAATTGTATTACATTAGCCTTAATTAGTGAAACAGTTATCAGTTCATGTACCATAATACATATAATTATACATGTTTCCATCTACAGTTTGACATTTAAGTGCAATTGACTAGTTAAAACACTTATGATTAAAAGGCTAAGGGCTCCTTTTACTAAGCTGCGTTAGCGTTTTTAGCGCACGCAGCATTTTAGCACACGATAAACCCATGCTACGCGGCTACAACTAATGCCACCTCAAGGCTTCCCTAGGTCACAAACAAAAACAAGAGTACTCAATTTCCGAGGCACTGACTTCGCACGCATGGGAGATTTCGTCCATCAGACGCTGCAGGTTCATGAAGTAACTGATAATGTGAAAACTATGTGGTCAACCTTGAAATCGACCCTTCATGAGGCAACTAAACGCTACATAAAATCGGTAACCAAACAGCAAAGAAAAAAGAAACCCCAATGGTTCACTGATGAGGTCTCGTACCTCGTCAAAGAGAAGAAAAGAGCATTTCTCGTATACAAATGCACGGGGGAAAAAGAAGCAAACATTGTATACAGGGCAAAGTCTGCAGCGGTCAAAACAGCAGTCAGGGAGGCCAAACTTCGAATGGAAGAAACTCTAGTGAAGAACATTAAGAAAGGGAACAAATCCTTCTTCAGGTACATTAGCGACAGGAAAAAGAACGCAAACGGGGTAGTACGCCTTAGAACGCCAGAAGGGAACTATGTGGAAACAGATTCCGATAAGGCCAAACTGCTGAATGATTACTTCTGTTCAGTCTTCACCTGTGAGGCACCAGGGCACGGGCCACGGCTGGAAGCAAAGCAAAGCATGGAAGACCCATTTCAGAATTTTGATTTCACACCAGCTGATGTTTACAGAGAACTGTCGAGACTCAAGGTGAACAAAGCCATGGGACCGGACAATTTGCATCCAAGAGTGCTCAGAGAGCTATGCGATGTTTTGGCGGAACCGTTAGCCATGCTCTTCAATCTCTCCCTAAGTACGGGGAGAATCCCCCTGGACTGGAAAACTGCCAATGTTGTTCCTCTGCACAAAAAGGGTTGCAGAGCGGAGGCTGTAAATTACAGACCAGTAAGTCTCACATCAATAGTATGTAAACTCATGGAAACTCTACTTAAAGGCAAATTAGACACGATATTGGATGAGGGAAATCTGAGGGATCCCTGTCAACATGGATTCACTAGGGGCAGGTCATGCCAATCCAATCTCATCAGCTTCTTTGATTGGGTGACAGGAAAACTAGACTCGGGAGAGTCTCTGGACATAGTGTACTTGGATTTCAGTAAAGCTGAAATAGTCCCGCACCGTAGACTATTAAACAAGATGAAATCAATGGGGTTGGGTGAGAAACTAACTGCATGGGTCAATGATTGGCTGAGTGGAAGACTTCAGAGGGTGGTGGTCAACGGCACCCTCTCTGAGACATCGGAGGTGACTAGCGTAGTGCCGCAGGGATCAGTACTGGGACCATCCCTTTTCAACATATTCATAAGGGACTTGACCCGGGGGCTTCAGGGAAAAGTAGCACTGTTCGCCGACGACGCCAAACTGTGTAACATAGTAAGTGAAAGCAATCTCAAGGATAATATGACGCAGGATCTGATCACGTTGGAAAACTGGTCCTCGACAGGGCAGCTGGGCTTCAACGCTAAGAAGTGTAAGGTCATGCATCTCGGCAGCAGAAATCCATGCAGAACATACACCTTGAATGGAGAAGCACTAGCTAGGACTTCAGAAGAACGGGACTTGGGAGTAATCATCAGTGCAGACATGAAGGCTGCCAAACAAGTAGAGAAGGCCTCGTCCAAGGCAAAGCAAATAATGGGATGTATCAAGAGAAGTTTCGTCAGCCACAAACCTGAAGTCATAATGCCACTGTACAGAGCCATGGTGAGACCTCATCTGGAATACTGTGTGCAATTCTGGAGGCCACATTACCGTAAAGATGTGCTTCGAGCTGAGTCGGTCCAGCGGATGACCACTAGAATGGTCTCCGGACTCAAGGGTCTCTCATACGAAGAAAGACTGGGCAAATTGCAGCTCTATACTCTAGAGGAACGCAGGGAAAGGGGTGACATGATTGAGACATTTAAATACGTCACAGGTCGTGTAGAGCTGGAAGACGACATATTCGTTCCTAAGGGACCCTCGGTCACAAGGGGGCACCCGCTTAAACTTAGAGGAGGGAAATTTAGTAGTGACACCAGGAAGTACTTCTTCACAGAAAGGTTGGTGGATCATTGGAACAAACTTCCGGTGCAGGTGATCAAGGCCACCAGCGTGCTCGACTTTAAGAATAAATGGGACATCCACGTGGGATCCCTACGAAGGTTGAGCTAAGGAACTAAGTCATATGCACTCAGACTTAATGGGGTGGGTCAGTAGAGTGGGCAGACTTGATGGGCTGTAGCCCTTTTCTGCCGTCATCTTTCTATGTTTCTATGTTTCAATGCTGGCATTAAGGTCTAGTGCGTGCGGCAATTTAGGGCACGCTATTCCGCGCATTAAAGCCCTAACGCGGCTTAGTAAAAGGAGCCCTAAATATCAATTGTAAAATTCTGTTTATCCAATATTTTTAAAAGTAATATGGACCAATATGTCCATTTGTTCTCCCCAGGAGCCCCACTCAACTGGTAAGTCCCTCCTATCTGTGCCCTTCTCTTCTTCTGCTAACTCCAGACTCCGTCCCTTCCACCTTGCTGTGCCGTTTGCTTGGAGAAATTTGCCCTAATCCATACGTCTGGGCAGTGTTAAAGGCCCAGTTAAAAGCCCACCTCTTCGAGAATGCTGTCAACTCTTAACTTCTCACCTTGAGTTCTGCATCCCGAACCCTATATGTCATGTCTGTCTGTCCAAGTTAGATTGTAAGCTCTTCCAAGCAGGGACTGTCTATTAAATGTCAAAATGTACAGCGCTGAGTACACCTTTCAGCACTATATAAGTGATAAATAGTAGTAGTACACTTCCCCCTCCGTATTCGCGGGGGTTAGGGGCAGAGCCAGCCCGCGAATATGGAAAATCCGCAAATAATATTCGGGCCGGTTCTGCCCTTATCCCCGGCTTCATTCAGCTATTTTTAGCCCTGTAAGCCCCCCCTTAAGCCTTACTTGGTGGTCTAGCAAGTTTTCAGGCAGGAGCAATCTTCCCACGCTCCTGCCCCGTGCAGATCGCTCACAGGAAATGGCTGCCTTAAGCTCCCATAGTCTCTCGAGCCATTTCCTGTGAGCGATCTGGATAGAGCAGGAGCATGGGAAGATCACTCCTGCCTGAAAACCCGCTAGACCACCAGGTAAGATTTAAGGAGGGGGGGCTTACAGGGCTAAAAAAAGCTCAAAAAATTAAAATTTATTTTTTGGTCAAAAATCACAAATAACCAAATCCGTAGATACGGAATTCGCGAATACGGAGGGGGAAATGTAGTAGTAGTAATAGGCATACGTACGAAACAGTGTTAGATGTTAAATGCATGTTAAGGGATCAAAAGAATCAAAAACCTGCTTTAGTTAAGTACAATTAAATATTGTTTTGACTTATTTAATTTCATTTTGGATGCTGAAAAAGTATTTATCAGTGGATTTAGATGGGAAGAAGGTTTTTTTTTCTGCAGGTGAGAATGTTGCAAGAGTAGAGAAGAGTATTAATCGTTTACTTTTTGCTGTGTTCAGGGACAATAGCTCCTGTAACATCTTGACGTTTTTTTTCTTATTTTACCTTTAAGTGGTGATATAGGTGATATGGGAGTTACTTGTTCAGTACGTAATGCACATTAAAGAGAGACAAAACAAGAGACATATTACTAAGCTGAATTAGCTATTAAAGAATGCTAGTCTGCAAACACGATGCCTTAATAGTAGTCTAGTAGAATTTGAAGGTCTACAATGTGGCTGTTAAGATTTGATAATACAAAAAAAAAAAAATCAAGGTGATGCATCTGGGCTTCAGAAACTCAAGAGTTGGTGCAGTATAGGGGTAAAGTTCTTCTGAGGAGGAAGGAAGAGCAGGATCTGGGGATGATCAAATCTACTGTAATGGCCTAAGGTAGCCAACCAGATAAGAAAAAAGCAAAAAAATAAACCAGTATGTCAAAATGAATCTAATTACCACAGTACTGTTACCTTTGTCAGCATCATTGGATTGCTACCACTAGGGGATGATACATCAAGTAACTTCCCTCCACCCCCAAATGACAGAAGAAATGGATATCACTTTGCATCCTAGACAAGCATATTGATGTATGACAAGAGTATTTCATGTCATTTTTAATACTTAACAATACATCTTTTCCTTTCCCTCATGCTTGAGGGCTGTGCTCACATACATAATCAGCTCAGAACAGCTGATTTTACAACACCTGGTATCCAGCAACCCTGTTTCAGAGACATAGAATAAAGCTGGCTTTAGGTCTACCAATAGATCGTATTATAACTGATAACTTTGGTTTAGTAGACATAGCATGTATCAAATAGAATGTTAAAGTTTTGCCAACATGATACTTCTTCATAATATGGCATGAGTATGTGAAATTACTTATTTGCCATTATCAATGCATATTGTAAGCCTTCAAATTAAGAGAATACTGTTCTTATCCAGGATTTATAGAAAGAGTCATCTCCACATTTTCATTTCAAGCATGGTATCAGTTATGTTCCAATTTGCCAACACAAAAACATAATACCCTGAAAATACTCTAAACATTCAACTTGACACACAAAGATGGGACATGAAGAGCAAACAAAGGAGCATGCCCTTTTGTTGACCTACCTGGAGCAAACATTCTGCTAATGCTATTGCAATGAATAATGTAAAACAAAAGATCCAAATTGCTAGAGAATTCAAAGAGAAGCAGGTCTAATTCTTCAACAAGGGTGCAGTGAGCATTATGACTGTTAAATGCATATACATATATATTCAGAAATAAATTATATATATATATATATATATATATAAAGAGAGATAGATAGATAAATTTTATATTATGTTGTCTATCTAAAGAGGTCAGGTAGCTACCTATTTTGTGCCTATTTTATGTTCGAATATGATTAATATTTTTAGGAGAAAAGCATACAACAATTCAGGCCTCTATGCCATACATTTTGCATCATAACAAAGCTTTCCAAAGCAAGTTGTGCCACTAATTCACAACAATATCTTTGGGCCTATTTTATAAAGACACCACTAGCACAGAGCCTGTAGAAATCATGGATAAAATGTGCACATAATACAATACATCAGGGGTGCCCAATATGTCGATCGCGATTGACCGGTAGATTGTGAAGGCAAAGTGAGTCAATCGTGGAGCCCATACCGGGCTTCGTGATAGACTCGCTTTGCCTTCACAATTTACCGAGCCGATCAGCCTTCTTCTCCCCAATATCAATTCTGCCGTTGGAGAGGAAGTTCCAGGCCAACCAATCGCTGCCTGGCTGGCCCGGAACTTCCTAGGAATGCTGGTTGACCCGACGCTTCTACAAGGAGAGCTTGAGGTGGCAATGGCTTGGGGGCCTGTTCCCCGATGGCGGCGGAAGTGGCTTGGGGGAGGGTAGGGAGAAAGAAATAAAGAGGGCAGGCAGGGAGACAGAAGGAAAGAAGGGAAACAGAAAGAAAGAAAGAAAGGGGGCATGAAGAGAGAGAAAAAGAAAGTGAGACAGGGAGAAAGAAAGGGTAGGGAGAGAGGAAGAAAAAGTTGGGGGAGGGAATGAGGTCTGGAGGAAAGGAAGCATACAGGCTGAAAGAAGGGAAGAAATATTAGATGCACAGTCAGAAGAAGAAAGTGCAACCAGAGACTCATGAAATCACTAGACAACAAAGGTAGGAAAAATGATTTTATTTTTAATTTAGTGATCAAAATGTGACTGAATTTATATCTGCTGTCTATATTTTGCACTATGGCTCCCCTTTTACTAAAAGTAAATATATTACAGATACGTTTTGTCAAATACAGTTATAAGCAGGGATTCATCCAGACCAAAAATACAAAGATATAGCTGACATACTGAAAATCAAAAAGATGAAAAAGATGAAAAGGAGAAAAATAAACCTCAATTGAGGGCAGTTGGGACTACACAAGTACCCAATCATCCACTCATCATCACGGGTCTATAAAAAACTCCAAAACATGTATAAATAATCAATTCTCACGTCTTTCATTCATACAAAATCTTCTTTTTGTTATTTTTCACAGTCTTTTTTTATCATTTTTTTATGATTTCAATATAGCTGTCAAGCAGTAAAAGGCCCGAATCCTTTTACTAAACCCCTTTTACTAAACCCCTTTTACTAAACCCCTTTTACTAAACCACAATAGCGGTTTTTAGTGCAGGGAGCCTTTGAGCATTGAGAGCAGCGTGGGGCATTCAGCTCAGCTCCCTGCGCTAAAAACCGCTAGCACGGTTTAGTAAAAAGGGAGGGGGGTATATTTGTCTATTTTTGTATGGTTGTTACTGAGGTGCCAGTGCATAGAGTCATCTGCCTTAACCTCTTTGAAAAAAACCCAGAATATAAATGATAATTAACATTTTTGCTGCGTACAGTGTGCCTTCTATTTTTTTAAAAAAATTTTTTATTGTCGGTAGACCATTTTGACTTAGTCATTTTAAAAGTAGCTCGCAAGACCAATACATGATGCTAAACATATTTTATAAATCACCCAAAATCTTACATGCATCCTTGCCATCTTTGTCTACGTTTACCATGCTATCAATTACCATACTACGGGCCTCTTATACAAAGGCGCGCCAAGCATTTTAGTGTGGATTTAGCGTGTGCTGAATCAATGCATGCGATAACTGCTAACACGTCCATGGGATAACATGCACATGTTAGTGTTTAGCGGGTGTTTAGCGTGTGCTAAAAAGCATAGCGCAGCTTTGTAAAAGAGGGGGTATGTCTTAGAATGTAGAACCATGGTTGGAGTTACAGCCTAGGCACCCTGAGGTTGTGTGTGCAGTCCCACATTGATCCTTGTGACCCTGGGTGGGTCACCTGCTCCCTCATTGCTCCAGGTATATTAGATTGTGAGCCCACCGGGACAGACAGGGAATTATGCTCGAGTACCTGAATAAATTCATTGAAAGTAGCGCATGCACATAGATCTCATGTACGGTATATTCATTGGGGAAATTCTGAAAACCCGACTGGATTCCGGCCCCCGAGGAGGGACTTTGAGACCCCTGATGTAAACCATCCTGAGCTCCCTTGGGAGAACAGTATAGAAAATTGAATGCATATAAATAAATGCATATGCCTTCTTGCCATAGAGCATTTGTATGTGTAGGATAATTTTATAAGAAGCATTTTACTGCCCTCTTTAAATTTTAATAATCCAGAAATGGTACCAAAATTCTGCTCATTCTTAATTTCAGTAAATCTTCCTTATCAAGGCTGGAAAAAGTGATTTTCACTATCTCTCTGCCCTCACACACAATTTTCAAAGATTCATTTAATTTTTTGCTCCATGCTTTGTAACACATATTGATTGTCACAGAAGTCTGATGCTGGTTGTTCTAATTGAAATCTTTTGACTCAGTGTAACCTTTATATTCACAACAGGAATCCATAACAACTGGGTTAATTACCACTGACATTACAGATCCATAACATTATTCCATATATCACTATACAGCTACTGGCAAATCACAAGTTTTACCAATGGCAAACTTCTTTATGAATAGGATCAATATTCATGATTAGATACATATTTATGTAATAATAATATAAAATAGCAGTAAACCCTGAATTTCTGTTTGTTCTTATGTCTCCTTTGACAGATAGACACTCATGCTCCTGTTTTTTGTTGTTCAAAAATTGGACATTTCACGTTGGAAAATGGCTACTCATTTTGGACATTTTCAGTGCAAAAATGTTCATCTCACAGCCATAATCAAACAATAAATCTAGATGGTTTTTTGTTCCTGAATTATGGCTCTGAGATGGCCTTTTTTTTTTTTTTGATGGGGGGGCAGACTTTGACAGTTTTTTGAAAATGCTCTTCCATGTTTCTTTTAGATTATTATTATTTATCAATTTTCACAATTATATTTCACAAAGAAATTAAGGAGAAGGTATACAAAGAATATTATTCATAATCAAACTCAACAAAAAAATCCTTTCTAGCCAACATTATGAGAAGAATTGTGCATAATTTACATAATATCTCAAGAAATAAATGGTCAAACATTATGCCTTATGTTGTTCCTGTAAGCTTAGAAATTGCTGTAACTGAACAGGGTCCCAAAAGATACCTCTTTATCATGTAACTTAATTATGCATTTGCAAGGAAACTTCAGAAAAAGAGTTGCTTCACGAGCCGTTACTTTAGATTTTAGTATTCTTCCTTCCTTCTTAATTGAGTGGCTCTGCTTTATAAAATAACCTCAGAAATCCTTCAGAAATCACAGCTAAATATAGCTGCATATGTTTACATCTAGTGAGGAGCAGATGTGAATGTATGCAGCTGTAATACAGGTGTAGGCAGAGATTTGATAACCTATCCACATAGTTTGTGACTGCCTGTTTTCTCCAACCAAACTTAACATCAACTGATCCTTTGTCATTTACACTCACCCCCAGACCACCAATCCCCTTCTTGCCTTTTTCCCACCAATTGAAACACTTCCTTCCACAGAACTCCTTCCCTCCTTCCTTGGCCTTTGTTAGCCACCTCTAAAAAGCTTCCCTATTAACCCTATCCATTCCTAATACCGCCTTCTTCTGCCTCTTCCCCCATTCTACATTCATTAAAGGCTAAGATCATCTGAGCCACTGTTATTTTGCCCTCATTTTTAAAACTGAGGGCACCCCTAATTGCATAAGTTGTTCACATTAAAGTCTACACACCTTCCTGCCACCAACATGCATAGTTTACAAGTATAACCAATGGAGAAATTTTATGAGGCCTTTAATTTGTATAAAAACATGCTATAGTACAAAAAATCCTTTCTAAAAAAAAGTCCAAAGAGCTCAATTTTTCTTACAGGCCAAGGAATCTAATATATGGCACCAGCACTGCAGAGTAAGATAAAGCAGAAATATAGCATTAATAAACTCTTTACTGTATCGTCCTACTTGCCTTTTAAAATACAATTTTTTTTCCAGAAGCAACACTTCTCCTAATTAAAATCATCTCTCAGTAATCTCTTGCTGATAAAATGTCATCCTTGTTAGGGGATCAGTGTTGTACTTATCAAGACTGAACATTATTTGCATGTATATATTTCTTAATTACATTTGCATATGCATAGCTTCAATTTTCCCAACTGCTTAAATATTTTGAGGTAAATTGATATTGTCTGTGTCTTTCTGATTCTTTTTTTTTTAATGCATGTGGCTATTCATTGTAATTATATACATTGTCCTTTGAATCGTTTAGGGACAGCTGTATGAGCAGAGGAGATATGTTGCATCTGCAAATGGAAATATTATTCCTTTGAATATGACAGGCAGGCAGTATTCTCAAATTTCTTTCTCTTAAATTCTTAGGGGTCCATTTTAGCGCATGCTAAATGCTAACGCGTGCTAATGTGTCCATTATATCCTATGGATGCGTTAGTACATGTTAGAATTTAGCACACACTAATTTTTAGTGCATGCAAAGATGCACTAGTGCGCCTTAGTAAAAGGACCCCTAAGCTGTGGTAAGCACTAGTGTGTGCTTACCGCAGGTTAAAAAGTCACTACTGTAGGACGCATTCAGCAATCCTTTGGGGATCAGCACGCTATAAAAAAATTCAAGTTTATTTTTCAGTGCAGTGATGTTTTGGGGAGCAGAGCGTAGGTGTGCCCTGTGCTAATTGGTTAGCATGTGGGCACTGGCACGCACTGAGCCCCGAATTCTGTAACTGACACCATGGTTGGTGGCCACCTTAAAAGTGGCCACCGATCGCATGTTAATCACACGACGGCACTGGGTACAGAATCGTGTCTCTGGCAAAGATAGGCATCAGAAATGTAGACCAGGGTTTTCTTGGCCTACTTTTCTGGCGTCTACCTATGATGTTAATTGCACCTATGGAGACGCTATAGGCTGCCTAGTGCCACTTCTGGCATTAGACATGCCGACAGTGGTGTTCAGTAGCCTAAAGCGTCTCCATAGGTGCAATTCCAGTGCCAATTTTTTAGGCACCTGTAGGCTTTTTAAAAAATATATACCGTATTTGCCGGCGTATAAGACGACTTTTCAGTACCTTAAAATCCTCCCCAAAGTCGGGGGTCGTCTTATACGCCGGGTACTGTTTACATTAGAGGTCTGCACGGGAACGGGGATCGCGGGGATCCCGCGGGTTCCCCCCCTGGCCCACGGGACTCCCACGGGGACGCCCCCTGGCCCACGGGACTCCCACGGGGATGCCCCCCTGACCCACGGGACTCCCACGGGGACGCCCCCTGGCCCACGGGACTCCCACGGGGATGAAAACAGCCTACCTAAATTCTGGCGATGCAGGCGTGCAGCTTACAAGTCCGGCGTCGCGGCAGGAAATAGCCATGCTGAGCAGTGAGCTCAGCACGTACACAGATGAAAGCCTTGCTTGCTGATTGGTCCGGCGGCCCCGCCCCGCCGTGCCGCCGGACCAATCAGCAAGCAAGGCTTTCATCTGTGTACGTGCTGAGCTCACTGCTCAGCATGGCTATTTCCCGCCGCGACGCCAGACTTGTAAGCTGCACGCCTGAAAAAGAAATCATCCTGGCCGGGGTCGGTGTCATGCTCCGGAGATCTACAGTCTTCCTATATCCCTCTCCCTTCTACCTGCTTCCGGCCACACCCCCTGCTCCGCGGCTCTCTTCGGCAACTCAGCAGCAGCGATCGACACAAGCTTCTGACGTCGGGGCTTACCCTCTGCGAGTCCCGCTTGTTTCAACTTCCTTTTTCCACAAAGACGGGACTCGTAGAGGGAAGGCCTCGATGTCGGCAGCTTGTCTTGATCACCGCTGCTGACGAGTTGCTGAAGAGAGCCGCGGAGCAGGGGGGTGTTGCCAGGTGCAGGTAGAAGGGAGAGGGCCAGATGCAGGACTGATGTTCTTTTAAGTTTTATTTGTTGTGCAGAAGGTGTGCGGAAGAAGGGGTAGTCTTATATGGCGAGTATATAACAAACTCTATATTTTAACTGTAAAAGTTGGGGGGTCGTCTTATACGCCCAGTCGTCTTATACGCCGGCAAATACGGTATATATATTTTATTGAATTTTTAAAATACAGAAATGTTTAGATAAACATAACAGAAATACAGTACTACATTGCAGAAATGCACATAAAGCATATCAATAATGCAATACTCCAATAGAATAAGCTGCGTACTCTCAAAGCATAATAGAGTCAATTAACGTTATCATTGAAGTCTTTACAGAACTCATCTAGAGGGGGCCCGCATTCTAGTAGAATTAGCAATATTATTTTGCTTGATCGCTATTATTACCTCATATTTCCTAATAACATGGAGATGGTTCCACCGTTCAAGGAAGTTAAGCTTAAGAGTTATCTTTTCAATTGCAGATAATATGATGAATGGCTAGCGTAATCATAGAATCAAAGATTTGATTGAATGATGCTAGTAACGAGATATCTGGATTTGCAGAATGCAGTATGATAGATTTAACCTGTAAGCATTTTTAAATGAGTTTGGGTGCCTACTGGCACTTAAAAAAATCAGCACTGGTTTGAGAATCCGGGCCTAACTGATTAGCCCAGGTTTAGAATGGAAGCCCTTACCACCTACAAAATAGGTAGCGGTAAGGGTTCACATATTAATGGCCACATGATAATTTTGAAATTAGCACATAGCCTTAATAGGAAAAAGAAAACTGTGACTAGTTTAGAGCCGCAATAAAAAGTGGCCTTAGTGCACTAAAAAACAGTGCAGACTAGTACTGCCCGATTTCCAATTCGAATCGATTCACCGATTCACTTTGGGTGAATCAATTTGAATCGATGTGAATTTAAAAAAAATCGGCCTCTCCGATTCAGTTCCCAACCCTCCTCCCCGCGCCCGGCTGTCATCGCGGTCACGAATCCTGCTGTGCCGATGCCGCCACTCAAAACATTTTTAAAAACCCCTCTCACCGGCTTGGAGATTCCCCGGCCTGACTCGGCACATCCTGAAGTTCTGTGTTTGACTCCAGCCAAAGAAAGTAAAAAAGAAAAAAACCTCCAAAAAAACAGGCGATTTTTCAAACCCGCCCCGTAACACTGGCCTGGATTAACAGCTGCACCGCTCTCTCCTTCCATAGCTTTAGCGAGTCAATTCCCTTCTGCAGCCTCAGGGCCTCTGCTAGGCTGTCCTGCTTCTGAGGAAGAAGGAAGTTGCATCATCGGAGGTGGGACGGCCTAGCAGAGGCCCTGAAGCTGCAGAAGAAAATTGACTCGCTAAAGCTACGGAAGGAGAGAGTGGTTCAGCTGCTAATCCAGGCTAGTGTTACGGAGCGGGTTTGAAAAACCGCCTGGTTTTTCGGGGGGGGGGGGGTTCTTTTGCCGGAGTTAAACACAGAAAACTTCAGGCTGTGCCAAGTCAGGCCGGGGAATCCCCAAGCTGGTGAGAGCCGATGAGAGACTGTTAATCGGGAGGGGGGAATGGTGCCGATGGACCTGGGAGATAAGAGGGAGGGGTGCTGATAGGAGGCGAGGATAGGAGGGAGTGGTGCTGCTAGACCTGGAAGTTGAGTGGATAAGGTACTGCTTCTAGTCGGAGGGGAGGGAAAGGGAAGGGAGAGAAGCCCTGCTTTCAGAGAGGAGAGGTGCTGCTAGCCCTGGGGGGGGGGGGGGGAGGAGAGCTGCTACAGCCAGTCGGTGGGGGAAACGAAAGTAGAGAGGAGGGGAGGGAGTTTCAAGTTTATTTTTTAACTTATTGAATCGCTTAATTTAATTTGCTAAGCGATTTACAAATAAAAGAACAAAAGTGTACAGATTAAATTATTTATAAAAGATTACATAAATTTGTCATACTATCATACAAACTAACAGATACATGAGGGAAGAAAGGGCAGAACTACAATTGTATGTATAAAAGAAAACATAAATGGTAAAAACAGCAGGTAAGGTAAACAAATAAAAAAGAAGATTAGAGCGGGAAAAAAAATGGTAATCATTAAATATGATTATAAATTAAAAGCGTCTTTAAAAAGGAAGCTCTTCAGAATGCCTTTAAAATGTTTCAGATCGCTTTCCTCTCTTAGATACTGAGGCAGAGTGTTCCATAGTTGTGGGGCCATTACAGAAAAAAGAGCTGCTGTTGTAGATGAGTTGTGGAGGAAGGTGAGAGGGAGAGGTGCTGCTGGATTGTGAACAGAGGAGAGTGCTGCTGGACTTAAAATGGAAGAGTGAAAGCTGCTGCAGGACGGAGGGGAGAGCAGTGGAGGAGGAGAGTGGATGAGGGAAGGGGGAAGAGCAGTGGAGGAGGAGAGTGAGAGGGGAAGGGGGAAGAGAAATGTTGCTGCTGCACCCAATTATGGAGAGAGAGAGGGAAGGAGGGAGAATAAAGTCCAGGAAGGGAGAGGAGAGGAAAGAGAGATGCCAAGACCATGGGAGGGAGGGAAAGGAAAGGCGATACTAGACCATGAAGGGAGAGATGTCAGGGCATGGGGGGTGAGGAAGGAGACAGATGCCAGACCAGGGGAAAGGAAGGGAAATGGAAGGGGAGGACACAGATGGAAGATGTTAGCATGGAGAAAAGAGAAAAAAGGAGTCCCTAGCAAGCGAGTTATCAGAAAACAACCAGAGCCTGGGAACAACATGATTTGAATAATGACCAGACAGCAAAAGGTAGAAAAAAATCATTTTATTTTCTGTTTTGGATTACAACATGTCAGATTTGAAATGTGTATCCTGCCAGAGTTGGTGTTAGACCACAAACATGAGCTAGGATTTAACAGAGAGAGGAAAAGTCTTTTTTGTTTGTTTATTTGTTTACACCACAGCACCAGTGTGGATAGGAGAGGGCAAAGGGGATGAAGAGTCTATAAAAGTGGTGAAGAGGCTATAAAATAAACCCACCAGGATGTTTGAAAAAACAACACCCAATTGGGCAGGAAAATCGAATCAGATCAAAAATTCAATTCAATAGGCTGAATCGAATCAAATTTTTTTTTTTCCTGAATCGGGCAACACTAGTGCAGACCACTTTTTATCCCCCTCTTTTACTAAGGTGCAATAGCCGATTTAGCGGGCACTAATCGATTTAGCACACGCTAACGATTAGCGTGCGCTAAATGCTAACACGCTCATTATATTCTATGGACGTGTTAGCGTTTAGCGCCCATGCGCTAAATCGGTTAGCGTGCCTTAGTAAAAGGGCCCCTATGTTAATTCATGTCTCTACTGTGTGCCAAAATTGTTTCTAAATTGCTCATATACACATTTTATGATCTTGTATCTGCCCTCAATGTTTGGCATATTTCACTATAAGCTTCTTTGGGAAGAGTTCATCCATAATATATCTGCAACAATAATTTTTTTAAAAAGTACTCGATTGCCGAGTTCTATAAACATATTACCTATAAATCTCATTACTGAATCAATCTCTCAAACAAAACATTAAAAAAAAACTAGATATTGTTTCTCAGTTCTTTAACAGAATGCATAACTGGCCAGGAGCTAAGGTCAGAAAGCAAAAAGCCCCACATACATTAGATAGATTGTGAGCCCCCCAGGACAGACAGGGGAAAATGCTTGATTACCATTCTGAGCTCCCTTGGGAGAACAGTATAGAAAAATAAATATTTGTTAAAACACCTTCATGGGGCTATGAACACCATCACTGGTCCAAAAAACCCTTGGTTTGCTTTAATTACTTGTGTATTTGTATCATTTATATTTAATACATTTTTTATAGAAAAATCAAATTGCATCTCAGTTTAATGCATATATAATTAATCCCTGCTCAAAACACTTCAGTGCAAAAAAAGCTACGACAGTGTGTGGTCAAAATACTCAGCTTAGTATATCAAAATGAAAAAATACACATCAAACATTGAATAAAAAAACCTTTAACTTGCTCCCTTTGATCTTATGATACTACCACTAGATCTCATGCTGTCATGAAAGGGCAAAAGACCGGTGTATGGCAGCTTAATCTCTAGCAATTTTACTAGGGGATCATTCTTTCCAATAAGGTGGTAATCTAACTAATATATTCCTATCACTTAATAAATAGTGTGTGAACTTGACTCCTAAGAGTCTTAGGGATCCTTTTACTAAGGCGTGCCATTTTAACATGGGTTAAATATTAGCACATGGTAAACTCTAACGCGGCCATTATATTCTATGTACACATGAGCGTTTAGCACGCTTTAATATTTAACGCATGTTAAATCGGCTAGCGCGCCTTAGTAAATGGACCCCTAAGACTCTTAGGAGTCAAGTTCACACACTATTTATTAAGTGATAGGAATATATTCAGTGGCGTACCAAGGGGGGGGCGGTCCGCCCGAGTGCATGGCCAGGTCCGGGTCCAGCCAGGTCCGGGTCTTCCTGCCCTGCCTTTCCCCCGGCCGCACCGCTACAATCCTACCTCCCCCGCCAACAAGATGTCTTTCCGACGTCAATTCTGACGTTGGAGAGGACATTCTGGGCCAGCCAGGCAGTGATTGGCTGGCTCATAACGTCCTCTCCAACATCAGAATTGACGTCAGAAAGACTTCTTGTTGGCGGGGGGAGGTAGGATCGTAGCGGCGCAGCCGGGGGAAAGGAAGGGGAGAGGTGCTTTTTTTTTCCCCCGCAGCAGGGAGGGCAGGATGTAAGCAGGCAAGCTGGCTTTCTTTAGCGCGGCAGGGAGGGAGGGAGGGAGATAGGTAGACAGGCAGGCTGGCTTTGGAAGTGGCCAATATCTGGAAGGTAGTGGGGGGGACATAAGGAGGCACTGAGGGCACTAAGGACACGGGACGGATGCACTGGGGGCACCATGGACACGGGACGGAGGCACTGGGGGCACCATGGACACGGGAAGAAGGCACTGGGGGCACTATGGACACAGGAAGGAGTCACTAGGGGCACCATGGACACAGGAAGAAGGCACTGGGGGCACTATGGACACAGGACGGAGGCACTGGGGGCACTAAGGACATAGGACAGGGCACTGGGGGCACTATGGACACAGGACGGAGGCACTAAGGACATAAGAAGGAGGCACTGGGGGCACTAAGGACACGGGAAGGGGGTACTGGGGGCCTTATGGACACGGGAAGGAGGCACTGGGGGCACTATGGACATGGGATGGAGGCACTGGGGACACTATGGACACAGGACGGAGGCACTGGGGGCACTAAGGACATGGGAAAGAAGGAGGGAGGGAATAGAAAGGGGCAATTGTTGGGCCTGAGTGCAGAAAGAAAGAAATGAAAGAAAAGATACACAGTCAATTAATAGATGTCACCTTTTGATGAAAAAAATAAATGGTCACGTTACCTCTGACTTACTTTCGCTGAAGCAGAGTCGGCAGCCGTGCTGAGGTGCAGGAAGGTCCTGCGCTGACTCGTCTGCCAGCTCTGCTCTGGAAGAAGTAAGTTATGTCAGAGGGGGTGGACCCGGCAGATGCAGTCATTGCGGGACTTTGCCACAACTCCCTGCATCTGCTGGGTCCACCCCCTCCGAAGTAACTTACTTCTTCTGGAGCAGAGTCAGCAGATGAGTTAGCGCGGGACCTTCCAGCATGCGACTGCTGAGTCCGCTCCAGAGCAAGTACGTCGGAGTGGGGTGGACTAGCAGCTGGCAGCTACAATCATTGTGGGACCTTGCTGCATGAAGGGAGAGAAAGGAGCAGGATTGCTGGAATGGAAGAGTGGTGGAGGGAAAGAAAGGGGGCAGGGTTGTATGGAAGGGTGGTGTTGATAGAATTGATGTACAGAGAAAGGGGAGAGACATAAGGGGGAAGGATATTGGAGGGAGAGAAAGGGGCAGATGCTGATTGAAGAGGAGTGGATGGCGAGAGAAAGGGCAGACATTGGATGGTAGTGGGGAGCCTATGCTGGATGGAAGTGCAGATGGGAGAGATAAGGGAGCAAATGCAGGAAGGAAATGGGAGGAGAGAAAGAGGGGAGCAGCCGCTGGATGGAAGTGGACAGAGAGAGGAGAAGGTACTACAAGGAAGGGTTGGAGAAAGAGGGTACATGATGGAAGGAGGGGATAAATAAAAGGAGGGCACATGATGGGGAGAAAAGGATTGAGTTAGGGAAACACTGGAGGGGCGAGGGAAAGAGGTGGCAAGCTTTAGGTAAACAGTAAAAAAGGACATTGATGAGAGGGTAGTAAGAACGTAATCTAGACAGATGCAGTAAAGGAAAATGAGGGATTGCAGAGGAGAGATGTGGGAGAGGAAAGGAGAGGAGAGAGATGCCAGACCAAAGGAGAGATGGAAGGGGGAGGCATACAGTTTCTGGAAGGGGCATAGAAGGAGAGAAGATGCCATATAGGGGAAGAGAGATGGCAGACAGTGGATGGAAGGAAGAGAGTTACAAGAAGATGAGGAAAGCAGAAACCACAGAAGACAAAGGTAGAAAAAAATTTTGTATTTATTTATTGCTTTAGGAGACATGTGTCACTGTTTCTGTGGTGCACTGTATGCAGAGTCCAGCTTCTTACTGGTTCAATTTAACCTTTGTCTATGTATTTCTATTTTATCCCCCCTTTTACAAAACTGTGGAGCGTTTTTTAGCGCCAGCCATGGTGGTAGCAGCTCTGATGCTCAGAATTCTATGAATGTCAGAGCTGTTACCACCATGGCTAAAATTCACACTACAGTTTTGTAAAAGGGGGAGGGGTTAGTTTGTGATGACATATTCCATATTAGGCAAAGGTGTTTTCTGTGTTCTGTGTGTTCAAAAGACATGGTTTTTTTGTTAGGATTGACTGCAGGATTGATCTGTACTACTCTTGCTTGTTTAGTTTTACAATGGGTGTATTGATGTTGTACTGCTCACTGCAGTATGTAAGATGCTGCCTTTTCCTAGGTACTCATGTGTGACATGTGGCTTGTTACTAAAAATCAAGTTTTTCGTACATATGGGGGGGGGGTGTCAAAAAATGATGGGCACCGGGTGTCACATATGCTAGGTACGCCACTGAATATGTTATCTAGATTATCACTTTATTTAGATTACCACCTTATTGGGTGTTTTCACAGCATTAAATTGGTCTCAAGAAAGTCTGGGAGGTTTTTTAGAATCCACAATAGAAAGCCGGAACCAATAAGTCTTGGACTAAAGTTTACCTTTGGTTTGGATTCTGAGCGGGTTTCTGAGATTATTTTCCTCCCAGTTTGATGAGACTTTTGCTCATTTGCCTCTTTAATTAAGAACCTTTTCTTGGCTAGTATGCAGACTTATCAGGGGTTTCATTTCCTTCTCTTTGAGTATTGAGTAGATCATTCCTTCCCCCTACCTCCTTTAGTCCAAGTATTTTTCAAGGTATGCTGGGGTCTAATGTGAGGGTTGAGATCTTTTTCTTTTTTAGAAAAGGGGACCGTGCGAAATTAAGATGAGTATTGGGAAGGGTGTTATGGTGATAGAGGCATGGAGTGGGGGGTATGATAAGAGTTACATCAGGAAGAAGGGGGACCTTTACATTAGACTGGCCATCCCCTTTAAGATGTGGCCCAGGAGTATTGAGCTGCAACTTTGTGCTGCGTTGCTTCCAGCCAGGAAAAATAATTCCAGCTAAACGGGTGTACAGTATATGTGGGAGAGAGGGGGAGATAATAATGTGTGTTTTGCACGCATTTGCAGACTTTGAATCTCATTCTTTACTATAATGTACGTTATTGTTTAAATTGAAAGGGGATAGATTCCGTACAAACGTAAGGAAGTTCTTCTTCACCCAGAGAGTGGTAGAAAACTGGAACGTTCTTCCGGAGTCTGTCATAGGGGAAAACACCCTCCAGGGATTCAAGACAAAGTTAGACAAGTTCCTGCAGGTAAGGCTAGTCTTAGTTAGGGTGTTGGTCTTTGACCAGAGGGCCACCGCGTGAGCGGACTGCTGGGCACGATAGACCACGGGTCTGACCCAGCAGCGGCAATTCTTAAGTTCTTATGTACAGTAGGGGGGAAAATAACACATGGCAGTAATGCACCTTAATAACTACCCCTTAAATTGTTAAATATTGTGCACTATAGAAGGGCAATCCAATTGATGTCATGCAATACTTCTCTTTGTTTTCATCCTTTTTCTCCTCCTCTGTAATGTATCTATTAGTCCTTTCTACATCCTTTGCAACCCATTAGAGGGTTGTCATAGGTAGTCATATATTCCGAAGCTAATGACTTTTCATGAATAATAGAGAAGGGAAATAACTTAGTGGTAGTCAGTAGGACTGCACATTCCTCTTTTGGAAGTTCTCTCACAACCATAACCATGCGTCCTTATTTGTTTTCTTCCTCTAGTGACACGACATTGATATTAAGGTAATTACATAATGATTCATATTGCAGTATTGACTTAAAGTCAAACTGATTACATTAATAATTTCACTGAACAATGTAAACAAGACTGAGTACATTAAAATCCTGGCTTGCTGCCTTTGTAGTTTGATAAATTATTACATAAATATTGTACATGAGGATTGATATTCTACTATAGTGACAATTAAGCTGAGTAGCCCCAGCACTATAATTTCATTTTGCCAGCCGGGATGTGAGGAAATGAACTAGCAAATGTGAGTCTATACTGTAGAACAAATGAACTCTAATACAATGAGAGTCATATTCAACTTTCCCTCAAATCAGTTTTGAAAATAACTTAAATTTTAAATGCAAATGCATTTACTCAAATGTGCCTGAAACTTGTAATACAATTTACAGTTAAATATGGACTGTTTTCTGTAGTTTCAATCTTGCTAAGTGAACTGAAACTGCATAATCCAAATGACAAAGGGACCAGATCTATTAAGCTGATATAAATTTTCATGCATAGATTATAATAGCCCCAGTTAACCCCTTTCTACAACAAACTGCACTGGCTAAAAATTGAAAATTGGGTATTTTATTAAATTTGGCTGTCTCTTCTATAAGACCCTACATGGTTTATTGCCTGATTATTTCACCAATCATTTCTTATTTTCCAGACCCGGGCGGACCTCTCGATCATAGTCACTCTTTTCCTTCCCATCTGTTAAAGGTTTCTCGCATAAGAGATTCATCAATAAATTCTTATCCTACCAAGTAGCTTAAGATCCAGAATGGAGTCATCTGGTCCGTTCATCTATATCATACATGCATTTTAGGAAGCTCCTGAAAAGTCACCTCTTCCCCAAACCTGAAGACCCAGTTTTAAATTAACCCTTGTTGACCCAAGACTTGACAACTTTCACTCATCATCTTACCCCATCAAATCAAATCATGGTTAGACTCAAATAAACTGGCTCTCAATATCAACAAATCAAAACTCATGATTTTTCCTTTTAAAGAAGGAACAATGCTTCAGGCTTCTCTGAAGCTCGAATCGCAACCCATCAAAATTGTCCCTACTTTAAATCTATTAGGAGTTACTTTTGACAGTAAATTTTCTTATAAGAACATAAGAACATAAGCAGTGCCTCCGCCGGGTCAGACCATAGGTCCATCCTGCCCGGCAGTCTGCTCCCGCGGAGGCCCAAACAGGTCACGACCTGTCTGAATCACCAGAAGGGGCTCTCTTGCCACCTTGGTTTCTCATTGAAGTCCTATCTTCCCATCGTAGTCCTAACCCTCCGGTCTTGCACATGCACGACCTGTTGGGTTTCTATACTTATTACCTGGTTAGCTTTCTATACCTGTGTTACATCCCAGCTCCTCCCTCAGTATCCCACGATCCCTTTATCCCTCAGGAATCCGTCCAATCCCTGTTTGAATCCCTGTACCGTACTCTGCCTGATCACTTCCTCCGGTAGCGCATTCCAAGTGTCCACGACCCTTTGGGTGAAAAAAAACTTCCTTGCATTTGTTTTGAACCTATCTCCCTTCAGTTTCTCCGAATGCCCCCTCGTACTTGTTGTCCCCTTCAGTCTGAAGAATCTGTCCCTATCCACCCTCTCTATGCCCCTCATGATCTTGAAGGTCTCTATCATATCTCCCCTGAGCCTCCTTTTTTCCAGAGAGAAGAGCCCCAGCCTATCCAACCTCTCGGCGTATGGGCAGTGTTCCAGCCATTTTACCAGTTTCGTTGCTCTCCTTTGGACTCTCTCAAGTACCGCCATGTCCTTCTTGAGGTGTGGTGACCAATACTGAACGCAGTATTCCAGATGTGGACGCACCATCGCTCGATACAATGGCATGATGACTTCCCGCGTCCTGGTTGTTATGCCCCTCTTTATGATGCCCAGCATCCTGTTGGCTTTTTTCGAGGCTGCTGCGCACTGTGCAGATGGCTTCAGTGATGCATCTACCAGCACACCCAAGTCTCTCTCAAGTCTGCTGTCTCCCAACAATGCCCCCCCCCCAATTTGTAGTTGAACAATGGGTTCTTTTTTCCTATATGCATGACCTTGCATTTTTCCACATTAAAGCGCATTTGCCATTTGTTTGCCCAGTCTTCCAGCTTGTCCAGGTCCCTTTGCAGGTCCTCACACTCCTCCCTGGACCTAACTCTACCGCACAGTTTGGTATCGTCTGCAAATTTTATAACCTCGCACTTTGCCTCCTTTTCCAGGTCATTGATAAATATGTTGAAGAGTAACGGCCCCAGCACCGATCCCTGTGGCACACCGCTCGTGACTCCCCGCCAGTCAGAATATTGACCCTTCACTCCGACCCTCTGCAGTCTACCTGACAACCAGTGTTTGATCCATCTGTGCACATCCCCTCCCACCCCGTGGTTCCACAGCTTCCTAAGCAGCCTTTCATGTGGCACCTTGTCGAAAGCCTTTTGAAAATCGAGGTAAATGATGTCTATGGGTTCCCCATTGTCCACCCGACTGCTTATTCCCTCAAAGAAGTACAGAAGGTTTGTTAGGCACGACCTTCCCTTACAGAATCAGTGCTGGCTTGTTCTCAGTAGGCCATTCCTCTCAATGTGCTCGCAAATGCCGTCCTTGATCATAGCTTCCACCATCTTCCCTATAATTGAAGTCAGGCTCACCGGCCTGTAGTTCCCGGGGTCACCCCTCGATCCCTTCTTGAAGATAGGTGTGACATTCGCCAATTTCCAGTCCTCTGGTACCTCACCAGTTTTGAAGGATAGGTTGCAAACATGCTGGATTGTGCCCGCTATTTCTTGTCTTAGTTCCTTCAGAACCCTTGGGTGGATCCCGTCCGGGCCCGGTGATTTACCGCATTTTAACCTGTCTATCTGTTTGAGGACATCCTCCTTACTTACCTCTATGTGCTCCAATTTTTCGGCCTGTTCCCCACTCATGAGCTCCTCTGAGTCCGGTATATTAGATGTGTCTTCGCTCGTGAAAACCGACAAGAAGAACGTGTTCAACCTCTCAGCTACCTCTTTATCCTCCTTAATCACTCCCTTCCTATCCCCATCGTCCAACGGCCCCACCTCCTCTCTCGCTGGTCGCTTCCCCTTTACGTAACTGAAGAATGCCTTGAAGTTTTTCGCCTCCCTGGCCAGCCCCTCTTCGTATTCCCCTTTCGCTTTTCTAACCTCTTGGTGGCATTCCTTTTGGCATTTCCTGTGCGCCTGGTGATTTTCCTCCGTTGGGTCCTTTTTCCATCTCCGGAAGGATACTTTTTTGTCATTTATTGCCCTCTTTACTTCAGTTGACATCCAAACCGGGTCCTTTGATCGCTTGTTCTTGCAGCCTTTCCTGAAACTGGGGACGTACATTCTTTGTGCTTCCTGCAGGGTGTCCCTGAATAGGGTCATTTTCATATTAGCACGGTCGTTCAGAAATGCTTCTATCGACTCAGGATGAAACGTTCCCTTGCTAAGTTACTTGAACCACCCTCCTTGAACACATTGATCCACTCCCTAGTAATTTCTTGTATAGACTACTGTAATGCCCTGTATAAGGGCATTACAAAAAAGGAAATTAGACAGCTCCAGATTGTACAAAACACAGTTATTAAAATCATTAGTGGCGCAAAGAAATACGATCATGTCTCACCCCTTCTGATTAGTACACATTGGTTACCTGTTAAACATAGAATCTATATATATAAAATCGGAGGTATGTATGTGTGTATGTATGTGTGTGTGTATGTGCTGCGATCACGCAAAAACGGCTTGACTGATTTGAACGAAACTTGGTATGCAGATCCCTCACTACCTGGGGTGATATGTTCTGGGGGTCTCACGGCCCTTCTGCACACATGGGCAGAGCTACAAACAGAAAATCAGATTTCACCCATTCATGTCAATGGAAAAAATGGAAAAAGCTGCCAACGCAAAAACGGCTTGCCCGATTTGAACGAAACTTGGTATGCAGATCCCTCACTACCTGGGGGTGATATGTTCTGGGGGTCTTGTGGCCCACCTCCACACGTGGGCGGAGCTACAAACAGAAAATCAGATTTCACCCATTCATGTCAATGTAAAAAATGTAAAAAGCTGCCAACGCAAAAACGGCTTGCCCGATTTGAACGAAACTTGGTATGCAGATCCCTCACTACCTGGGGTGATATGTTCTGGGGGTCTCGATGCCCACCTACACACATGGGCGGAGCTACAAACTGAAAATCAGATTTCACCCATTCATGTCAATGGAAAAAATGTTAAAAGCTGCCAACGCAAAAACGGCTTGCCCGATTTGAACGAAACTTGCAACACATCTTCCTTTTCAGTTTAAGAGATTGCAAATTCCAGTGAGACTTGCATTCTCTATCACAATCAACAAATCACAGGGACAGACTATTACATACTGTGGAGTGGATTTAAGATCCCCCTGTTTTTCCCATGGACAACTCTATGTTGCTTGCTCAAGGGTGGGTTCACCCAAGAATTTATATGTTCTTGCTCCTGGAGGTGAAACTAAAAATGTTGTTTATAATCAAGTTTTGTGTTAGTTGTATTGTATTCATTTTGTCAACTATTTCACATTATAATTTGAATATTGTACTTTTTATAAAGCTGTAAAAAATTAATTTCATTCACCACTATAAAGTATCTTTATTTGAATCCATTTACAGTGTTATTGCTATAATTAAATACCCATGCAACGCCGGGGCATCAGCTAGTCAGTTATAAAATCCTACTTTTAACATTTTCAACAAAATTAAACAACCAATCAGAGTTCATCAACAGACTTTTAATTCCCTATAATACTTTAAAATCTCTTCATTCAACGTCTCAGAATTTTCTTGTTATACCTACTTTAAAACTGATTAATACATTGCGCTCCAACAATTTTGCCGCCACTGCACCTACTCTTTGGAATTTGCTGCCCAACCATTTGCGCAATGAGTCCGATTTAAAACAATTTAAAGCAAAACTAAAAACATTCTTGTTCCAGGACGCTTTTGGATAACAACTGTCCTCTTAAGGACAAATTAGAACAAATTGTTACTTTTTACCCTAACCTATTGTACTTTCCCTTTATGTTGTACTCTTCTTTAATGATTGTAGTTCTTCCCCAGTTTCCTATTGTTTGAAGTAAGTCCATACGTCTTATCAGTGCTTTATTATGACACTTGGATTTTATCCAGTATGCCCTGTTTTAATATGTTTTTATGTAATTTTATATTGTACACCGCTTAGAAAACTGATTAAGCGGTTTAAAATTTTTTTTAATAAACTTGAAACTTGAAACCTCAATTTTTCATTTATTGTTTTTTATGCATTTGTGAAACTGTATTATTCTAATTTGTTAAAAATTGCTGGCCTACATTGTAAGTAGACGCGGACGCTAAATTTATTGCGGCAAGGGATCTCCCTGCTGCAATAAGTATAGCGGCTGCAGCCGCCTGTCCAATTGCATGCAGGAGGGTGCCCAACCCCTCCTGCTGGAACGGTGCCCCCCCCCCGAAACTCCGAATCTCTGGCAGGCGGGTGCCCAAACCCTCCTGCCGGAAAGCCTCCCCCCCGAAACTCCTGATCGCCAGCAGGAGGGTGCTCAACCCTCCTGCCGGAAAGCCACACCCCCCGAACTCTAAATCACTGGAAGGAGGGTGCCCAATCCTTCCTGCCAGAAAGCCACACCCCTTCTGAACCCCCAACACTAATGCCCCACCCCACGCTATCACCCCCCGATGACCTCCCCTAACCTCCCCCCAACTAACCTCTCTCCCAACTAACCTCTAAATTGTTGGACGGCCGGCCGGGTCTTGTTGCCATCCAGCCAGCAGGCTCGCCTCGTCGAAATGAGGCGGACCCATCCCTTTCAGGCCCATACCCACTAAGCCTAAGGCCTGACTGGCCCAGGCTCTAGAAGCCTGGATCAATCAGGCCTTAGGCATAGCAGGTCCACCCATCCCTGCCCATCCTCACTAAGCCTAAGGCTTGATTGGCCTAGGCATCAGGGGAGGTGGTAGCGCGGGGGGGCATTAGCGTGGGGGTCCGGAGGAGGTGCGGCTTTCTGGCAGGAGTGGTTAGGCACCCTCCTGCTGGTGATCAGGAGTTTCGGGGGGGTGTTCCGGCAGGAGGGGTTGGGCACCCTCCTGCTGGTGATCGGGAGTTTCGGGGACGGCGTTCCGGCAGTAGGGATTGGGCACCCTCCTGCTGGCGATCGGGAGTTTCGGGGGGGGGGGCGGCATTCCAGCAGGAGGGATTGGGAACCCTCCTGCCGGCAATCGGACAAGCGGCCCCTATACTTATCGTGGCAGGGAGATCCCTTGCCGCAATAACTGTAGCAGCCGTGTCTACTCTAACCAGCGTCTGTAACATGGACACCGGTTACAGAATCGGGGTTAGTGTAGGCCCTAATTCTGTATAGGATGCCCCTCCTGGGCCTAAGTGTATAGCCCTCAATGGAGACTGCCCCAACTTTGTTGGTTGCGCTGAGAACTTTCCAGCGGCCCCTCGTATCCTCCCAAATCTCCTGACAGCTCTGAAGTGACCCACCAAACCCTCAGGATCCCGTAATACAATAAGCCCTTCTTCCGGATTTATTCCACAACCATCCCAGCCCCAACTTCCCCTGGGACATATTTGGAGGTGCTCCCTGTGGCTGAGACAGGAGAAGTCCTCCTCCAACTCCATAGATTAAAATGACCACCATATAAGCAGTCAGTCTCCTGTTCTGTTAGAAAATGTTTTGGGTTTTTTATATCTTCATTCTATACTTTAGCTATTTGCATATACTTTTGTAAAGCATGGTAATTGAAATTGTTATCTCACCCAGGGCAACATTTTCTTGCTTTATAGTTGAATGGTTATTGCACATAACATTTTAATTATATGGCATGCCTGCAATCTCTAATCATCCTGCTTTCTTAAATTTAACTAGACATGTTTTTGTCTCCATCTAGATAACAAAAACTTGAAGAAGGTTATTAAAATAGTGTAGTAAAGACAGTATATTATCTTTAGTGCTTCAATAGATTTTCTAAAACAACTCTATTAGAAAAAAAAAATCATGACATCTATTAAAACTTTGTGGAAACTTGCATACATCAGTGCTGTACCAGATGAAGTGAATAGATTCAATATTTGTGGCTTATTCCTGGTCCTCAAACGGGGCAGACACCGTAAAATAAAACATCACTTACCCCCTCTTTTACTAAGGAAATTAAGAATAATTCAGAATACAGCTGTTCGATTGATTTTTGGTTTAAAAAAGAATGACCATATTAGTCCATATTATTGTTTACTTCATTGGCTGCCTTTGGAGGCAAGAGTATTATTCAAATTTTCCTGTATCTGCTTTAAGCTGATATCGGGATTGTCTCCAGCTTACCTTTTTCCTCATTTTGTGTTGCATAGACCATCAAGAGAAACTAGAAACTTCTACTTATTTGCTTATCCAAAATTTAATGGGTGTAGATATAAGACCTTCTTAGATAGGACCCTAGAATTTCAAGCTGGTGGGCAACAATCTTGGTTAGGTAAATGTATTCAGCAAGCTATGTTATCCTATTGCAGTTTTTGGAAATTAATTAAGACCACTTTCTTCGATACGTTTATCACTTAGTGAGTTTTATTATTGAAATTGTATTTTATAAATATTTGTATTTTTTACTGAATTATTGTATTTTGCTGATTGTCCAGCTCTTTTTAGTTTAAAACCGCCTAGAACTTTTGGTTATGGGGGTTTAAAAAAAGTTATTATTATTACTATTAATAATAATCAAATTAGCGTGCGCTAAATGCTAATGTGTGCATATTAGTCTATAAACGCGTTAGCGTGCGCTAATCGGTTAGTGCACCTTAGTAAAAGAGGGGGTTAATTTACTAAGCACATGTTTACTATAGTGGCATAAATTGTGCTCATTTATAAAACTAATTCGTTTTAAACCATGCATTTATGAATTTAAATTCAGCTATATATCATTTGAGAATATGAAAATACTGTAATCTATAAAAATCTCTAATTGCATAAGGGGAAATAAAAATCAGCCAATGAACAATAGATTATACCTTTTTATTGAACTCATCTAATAAATACATGTTTGTGAACTAATTTTTAATTCATACCTCATTGGTTTGGTTTTTAATAAATGCATGAATCAACTCAATTCTCAGCACATCCTTCCGGTAGTGTGTTCTCCAGAATTGAACACAATACTCCAAATGGATCTTGAAGGCCAAATCTAATCTAATCTAATCTAAACCTTAAGTTTATGTCAATGTTCTGCCAGAGATGCAGTCTCCAGTGCAAACCTGCTCTTGTTTTAATTCAAACAGCGCACCTTAGTAAAACAGGGTCTAAATGAGGAGGCTGGTAAGGCCATTTCTCCTCCTGTTTTATCTACAGGAAAGACATCCATTTGAATTTACATGAAAAACATCTAACATTAATAAATTGTTGGCTTATATAGCTTCCACCCTGTTAAATTCAATCTATTTGTACCTTCTTTTAATCTTTGTAAACCGCATAGAACTTCACGGTCCTGTGGTATATAAACTGTTGTTATTATTATTATTATTATCATATATTTTTAAACCTTGCAGATGCTCCTATGGTCTCATCTTTTTTTTTTTTTTTTTCATTTAACTGAACTACATTTAAGAGCAGAAAGGCATCTGAGATGTAATACTGTAAGAGAGTGTATTGCCTGTCTAATGTTTTTCATGTTTAAGACCCGGCATGGAAGATTTGACTTATGAAAGAAATATTTATAAAAGATTTCCACTAAATAAATGTCATGCATTATTCACTTTCATGTCACTTAAAATAGGCAACTGTACAGTAAAGAATACCTGCTAATCGCAATATAATGTAACTCAGGGTTTCAAGGTTTTAGATAATAGAAATAACTAATCGAAGTTTTGAAGGCACAGTGTCATTGAAAATTAGATATGCAAGCGTATCAGCATTATTTTTTATATGATATATGAAAGATAAAATATTATAACTCATTTGCCCTATGAGTGAATACATTTTTCAAAGGTTTCTGCTCTAAAAAAAATACACATTATTTTATATTAGGTTTTTTTTTAATACCACTAAAATTTCAATCTGACCAGCTGTCAAATAAAATAATCCTCTAAAGTATCTTTCATCCAGTCACTGCCTTGAATAGCCTTGCAAAGAGCAAATGCAACTAGATTTTGAAAGAGTTTGGATACTGTTTCTGAGCATTGCTAGACTATTTTTTTTCTTCACTTAAGCAGGATTTCATGGTTTGGCATGGCTTTTTGTGTTTCTGATCTTTTATTAAATTTGCAACCAATACAAGCCGTCTTAATTTAATACCATCTATAGAATGGGAGGCTGAACAACAGTGTGTGATTTGTTTCATGTCATTGTTCTTTGGTTTATATACAGTATATAGGACCACAAGATCCGTATGACTGTGTTTGAATTAACACAAGAGCAGGTTTGCACTGGAGACTGCATCTCTGGCAGAACACTGACATTTGGCCTTCCATTCTATATATGACAAGGGGAGTGACTGATACGATTAAGTTCTCACCTTGTGGGAGACACAGAAATAGATATTTGAATTACTGTGAACGGCTTTGGATTCATAAACCGATAGCTATCCAACCCAGTGGGTTGAATGAGAGAGTAGAATCTCGAAGTCCTATGTGATTGTTTACCCAGGGAAAGCTTGTGTGCTCATTGACTGGGTTCCAGTGAAAATTTGTATCTGGGAATGGAGCCCATTTTGTTTTCATTAACATGCTGAGCAGTCATGGGTATACAGCGGAATTACATTTTTGATTGAAAAGGCTTTGAAACGAGTGGAAAATGTTTCAAAGCAATGGTTAATGGCACCGTGAATGGATATTTGGATTAATGTAAGTTTTCTCTTTCATAAACACTCCACCCTATGCAGAGCTTTGTTCGAAACTCAATTCTGTTCATATATAATTTGGGGGATTACTACTACTTTAGCTTTAGCTGAGAGTTTTACACTGACCAGCATTTCCTATGAGAGCCACATTCGATGTATTTTTGAGAATTACTTGTTTTATGATTTCTATTTCCATTTGGTTCTACTTACACCCAGTATGATTCGCAGCTCAGACCCCTGAGGAAGGAGTGCTTCTTCAAAACATGGACCGTGTCGGGTCCCAGTATTGTACAAAGAACAATTATTCAGAAAACAACAATTCTTGACTTTTAATATAATTCCTGTTTTCAGTACATCTCTGCAGTTTCCTTTTCGTTTTGGATTACTACCACTAATCATTTCTATTGCGCTGTTAGACATATGCAGCACTGTACATTTTTGATATGACATCTAAGTCTGAATTGAGATGTTTTGCCGAAAATGTCTCTAAGAAACATAAGTCTTTACATGCGCCCTCTTTTACAAAGGTGCGCTATGCTTTTTAGCACGCAATAAATATTATTGCACACTAAACGCCTGCATGTTATCCTCTTTGACACAATCCAGCATCTTTCCTCCGCACTCAGGATCCAACACTGCAACATTGCAACGGAAAGTAAAACGAAACAAAAATCTATACGAAAAAGGAGATTACCGCTGAAAAATAGCTGGAAAGCGATGACCACAAATGCTCGCAGTCTAAGCAACAAAGTTCATGATCTGCAAGCCCTGATGTTAGAGGCAGATCTAGATATTGTCGCTATCACAGAGACATGGTTCAGTGAATCACATGGATGGGATGCAAATATACCAGGATATAATCTTTTTAGGAAGGACAGAGATGGTCAAAAAGGTGGAGGAGTAGCTCTCTATGTATCAATATCCAAGCAACCGAAATGCAAGGGACCTTGGGAAAGGAAGAAGCGATATGGATCGCTCTGAAAAGAGAAGATGGAACTTCTATCTATGTGGGTGTAGTCTACAGACCTCCGACTCAATCGCAGCAAATTGATAAGGATCTGATTGTGGATATCAAAAAGTTTGGAAGGAAAGAGGAGGTTCTGCTGTTGGGAGATTTCAACCTGACGGATGCGGACTGGAATGTTCCGTCTGCAGAATCGGAAAGAAGTAGGGAGATTGTGGATGCCTTTCAAGAGGCTCTGCTCAGACAAATGGTGATGGAACCTGCAAGGGAAAAAGTGATATTGGATCTGGTCCTCACAAATGGAGAGAGTATCTCTAATGTTCGAGTGGGTGCTCACCTGGGAAGCAGCGATCATCAAACAGTTTGGTATGATATAGCGGCTAAAGTGGAGAGTGGCTGCACGATACTTAAAGTCATAGATTTCAAACATATGGGCTTTAATGCAATGGGGTTCAAAAGGGGATTGGACGAGTTCATGAAAGAAAAGGGGATCCATGGGTACAATTAGAGGGTTACTATACAGTATAGAAGGCTGTAAATTAATAGAGTAGTAGAGAAATAGATCACTACAGGTCATTGACCTGGGGGGCCACCGCGGGAGCGGACTGCTGGGCGTGATGGACCTGTGGTCTGACTCAGCAGAGGCAATGCTTATGTGCTTATGGAAGAGTACCTGAAGAAAGAGCTGTTAGGATGGGAGGACATAAGAGAAGTGGAAAGACAGTGGTCTAAGCTGAAAGGAGCGAAAAAATGGCTACGGACCTTTATGTGAAGAAAATCAATAAATACAAGAGAAAAAGGAAGTCGATATGGTTCTCCAAACTAGTGGTGTAGAAAATAAAGGTGAAAGAGTTGGCGTTTGTGAAATATTAAAAAAAAAACCAAGAAGAGGAGTGCAGAAAGGACTACAGGGTGAAACTGAAAGAAGCCAAGAGAGAGATACGTCTGGCGAAAGCACAGGCGGAAGAACAAATGACTAAAAATGTAAAAAACGGAGACAAAAATTTTTTCTGATATATTAGTGAAAGGAGGAAGATGAAAAATGGAATTGCTAAACTAAAAGATGCTGGGAACCGATATGTGGAGAGTGATGAGGAAAAAGCAAATGTGCTAAACAAATATTTCTGTTCTGTGTTCACAGAAGAAAATCCTGGAGAAGGACCGAGATTGGCTGGCAAAGATACATGAGAAATGGAGTAGATTTTGCGCCGTTCACAGAGGAGAGTGTTTATGAGCAACTTGAAAAACTGATGGTGGACAAAGCGATGGGACCAGATACGAAGGGAGCTCAGAGAGGTTCTGATGAGTCCTATTAAAGTCTTGTTCAACAAATCTCTGGAGATGGGAGTGGTTTGGAGGAGAGCGGATGTAGTCCCTATTCACAAAAGTGGTCACAGGGATGAAGCAGGAAACTACAGGCCGGCTCACTTCGGTTGTTGGAAAAATAATGGAAGTGTTGCTGAAAGAAAGGATAGTGTACTTCCTTGAATCTAATGGGTTACAGGATCCGAGGCAACATGGCTTTACAAAAGGTAAATCGTGCCAAACGAACCTGATTGAATTTTTTGACTAGGTGACCAGAGAGCTGGATCGATGACATATGCTAGATGTAATTTACTTAGATTTCAGCAAAGCTTTTGATACGGTTCCTCATAGGAGGCTGTTGAACAGACTTGAAGGGCTGAAGTTAGGACCCAAAGTGGTGAACTGGGTTAGAAACTGGCTGTTGGACAGATGCTAGAGGGTGATGGTTAATGGAAGTCGCTTGGAGGAAGGAAAGGTGAGTAGTGGAGTCACTCAGGGTTCGGTGCTGGGGCCAATCCTGTTCAATATGTTTGTGAGTGACATTGCTGAAGGGTTAGAAGGAAAAGTGTGCCTTTTTGCATATGATACCAAGATTTGAATCAGAATAGATACCGAAGAGGGAGAGGAAAATATGAAAAAGGATCTGCAAAAGTTAGAGGAATGGTCTAATGCCTGGCAACTAAAATTCAATACAAAGAAATGCAGAGTAATGTATTTGGGGATTAATAATCGGAAGGAACCGTATATGCTGGGAGGTGAGAAGCTGATATGCACGGACGAGGAGAGGGACCTTGGGGTGATAGTGTCCGAAGATCTAAAGGCGAAAAAACAGTGTGACAAGGCAGTGGCTGCTGCCAGAAAGATGCTGGGCTGTATAAAGAGAGGTATAGCCAGTAGAAGGAAGAAGGTGTTGATGCCCCTGTACAGGTTATTAGTAAGGCCCCACTTGGAGTATTGTGTTCAGTTTTGGAGACCGTATGTGGCGAAGGACATAAGAAGACTTGAAGCGGTCCAGAGGAGGGTGACAAAAATGATAGGAGGCTTGTGCCAGAAGACGTGTGAGGAGAGACTGTAAGCCCTGAATATGTATACCCTAGAGGAAAGGAGGGATAGGGGAGATATGATTCAGACGTTCATATACTTGAAGGGTATTAACGTAGAACAAAATATTTTCCAGAGAAAGGAAAATGGTAAAACCAGAGGACATAATTTGAGGTTGAGGGGTGGTAGATTCAAGAGCAATGTTAGGAAATTCTACATTACGGAGCGGGTGGTGGATGATTATAATGCGCTCCCGAGAGAGGTGGTAGAGGAAAACGGCGACTGAGTTCAAAGAAGCGTGGGATGAACACAGAGGATTTGGAATCAGAAAATAATAGTAAATATTGAACTAAGGCCAATACTGGGCAGACTTGCACGGTCTGTGTCTGTATATGGCCGTTTGGAGGAGGATGGGCTAGAGAGGGCTTCAATGGCTGGGAGGGTTTAGATGGGATGGAGTAGGTTTTAACGGAGATTTCAGCAGTTGGAACCCAAGCACAGTACCGGATAGATCTTTGGATTCTTGCCCAGAAATAGCGAAGAAGAAAAAATAAAAAAAAATTTAAATTGAATCAGGTTGGGCAGACTGGATGGACCATTCGGATCTTTATCTGCCGTCATCTACTATGTTACTATGTTAACACATCCTCCATGCTGATCTACCTTTAAAGGTGGTCTTTTGTTGCTCACAAAATGCTGCCTGTGGCCTAGTCTGAAAGATTTTCCTCTGGCCCTTCCTGACCATGAAGTAATATAAGTTGTATCAGTGGAGGCGGGCCAAGCCAGAGGAAAACTTCAGACCAGGCCACAGGTAGTGTATGTGCAATACTGCCACTACTGGTTTACCATCAGAATACCACCTTTAAGACAGACCAATGGGAGAAAATGCAGATGTGGACAGAGGAGGGAGGAAGACAATGAGCTACAGACCCGCAAGCACCAATATAAGCTATAACTGAGGCAGCCACATGAACAGACTGTTGCTGTTCACCACCAGGTTTGTGTCATGGGGGGTGAAGGGGTGGGAGGAAGAGATGCTGGACAAAGAGGTAGAGACAGAGGCAGAAATATAATGGACCCAGTAAGAAAGAGAGGTCATGGGCATGTGGAAAGGAAGAGAAAAAGATAGATGCTGAATCTGGGTGTGGAAAGGTAGAAGATTATCAGACCACTAGGAAAGGGAAAGGGTTATAATCAAAATGGTTTACATATTACATGTTTAAAGTTTTATGTAAACTTAATATACCGCTTTACTATCGGTGTAAAATAGAAAATAAAACATAAAAGGGTGACAGGAACTCCACTCCAAAACCACCCACTAGATAATATTAAGAAGTCACAAAAGAAAAGAAATCCCATCTTGCACACATTCTCTGTTTTCCAAATAAAAGGTCTAATCTTCTATATAGATACTTATCCAATTTATTAAATCCAGACCAATATGTCCAGTAGGTTATACTGTATACAATACACAGATTTGAATTTTATATTTTTTTGTTTGATTTTTAAGAATCTATTGCTTTGATATTCCATTTAATAATTTCAAAATGATTCATTCACTTGACATTTTCAGCACAGAATTTTCCATTACCTTCTCTGTTATCTTTTAGGAGCACCTCATTATCCCTTATTTGGGAATTTGAGACACAACACTATTAGGAGTGCACATAGTTGACAGCTGTGTAAGGCAATTATGGTATATCACTTCTGACTGAATGAAAGTGACACTTGGTATTGTAGAGCACTTGGCAGCTTGCAACCACAGACAGCTTCTGTTCATCTGCGTTTAGAATTTTTTTTTTCTTGTATTCTTAGTAAACATCCTAGACCTGAACCACACATTTTTACTGGGCTACATGCTTCCTTATAGGGGGGGACCAAGAAGACACCTATTTCAAGTCTTTTAAAGAAACATAAGTTCTAGCGTACCATGGGTGGGGCAGCAGGGGCAGTCCACTCAGGACACATGGAATTGGGAGATGCCGAAGCAGTCAATGGGCCGCGATCCGCTTGCTATACAAAACTAGAAAACTTTGAACTAACCTGCTGCACACAGGTAACATAGAAACATAGAAGATGACGGCATAAAAGGGCTACAGCCCATCAAGTCTGCCCACTCTGCTTACCCACCCCCTGTCTATGCCCTAATGACCCAATTTCCTTATCTTGACCCTCTTAGGGATCCCACATGGGTATCTCATTTATTCTTAAAGTCTGGCACGCTGTCTGCCTCGATCACCTGCACTGGAAGCTTGTTCCAATGATCAACCACTCTCTCTGTGAAGAAATACTTTCTGGTGTCGCCATGAAATTTTCCGCCCCTGAGTTTGAGCGGGTGCCCTCTTGTGGCCGAGGGTCCCTTGAGAAAGAAAATATCATCTTCCACTTCGACACGTCCCGTGAGGTACTTAAATGTTTCGATCATGTCTCCCCTCTCCCTACGTTCCTCGAGAGTGTAGAGCTGCAATTTGTTCAGTCTCTCTTCGTACGAGAGACCCTTGAGCCCCGAGATCATCCTGGTGGCTGTCTGCTGAACCAATTCAATTCTGCGCACATCTTTACTGTAATGTGGCCTCCAGAATTGCACACAGTACTCCAGATGAGGTCTCACCATGGCCCTGTACAACGGCATTATGACTTCAGGCTTTCTTGTGGTAAAATGCATTATCTTATCACATCTTTGGAATTGTCCCTCTCTAAGCTGCTTAGTCTGACACTATTATCACAACATAACCTGAATTTCTTTCACTACTAGGAAGTCTCTTTAGAAGCACCTGAAATCCTATTAGGACCTCTTGTTATGATAGTATTTCCAGACAAACCTATCTGCTACTCACTTCGATCACTGCAGCCTTTCAGGCAGACATATCCACGATCACTGCAGCCTTTCAGGCAGACATACCCACATGTTTGCTTGCTTTTCCACCAGGAATTCTAACATATCACATTATCCACTTTGCAATTCATTCTGTCAACCCAGCACTCATTGTTGAATCAGTCTTGAATGAGACAATAAACACTTTAATGCCACTAGATCATGCTTTCTCCTATCGATTTACTTTTATCAAAGATCCTTTGTGTTTATGTTATGCTGGGGTTACCAGATGGCCCCAAGTCATCGGGATGAAATCAAACAAATGAGGTAGATTCCTGCAGCAATCGAGCTACAAAGGAGCAGGCTTAGGCAGTTCTTAAAGCTGACTGCCTTACTATTTTAAATGGTGCTTAGAAGCTGGAAAAGTACTCAGTTTAAAAGTAGATGAAAGCACTTGCTAGGCAGATCAATCAGTTATGAAATCTAGCAATGATTTGAAAGCCAATTTTGTTAGTTTTTATTTATATTTTGATTGTTAAAGATTTTTGGCGACTGTAGGACTCATTCAGAGTGCACCAATTCAAAGGGCCTGCAATGTATTTTGTATTATTTTTATTAATTGATATAATGTTAGATATTGTATACCGTATAAGGAGGGACATTTTTGATAGGGCATCTGAGTTTGGACGTCTTGAGAAAGATGCTCATTCTCAAAACATCATAAGAACATAAGAAACGCCTTCACCGGATCAGACCGAGGTCCATCTAGTCCGGTGCTCCGCACACGCGGCGGCCCATTTAGGTACTCCTTTCTGGAAACCCGACTTTACCGTATCCCTCAATATGATATGCAAGAAGGTGTGCATCCAACCTGCGCTTGAATCCCAGTAAAGTAGTCTCAGCCACAACCTCCTCCGGGAGTGCATTCCAAGCACCCACCACTCGCTGTGTGAAACAGAACTTCCTGACATTTGTCCTGAACCTGCTGACACTCAATTTCAGGCTATGACCTCTTGTCCGTGTCACATCAGAAAATGTTAGCAATGCTGCTTCTTGGTCTTTTATATCAAATCCTTTTAATATTTTAAAAGTCTCTATCAAATCCCCTCTCATTCTTCTCTTCTTGAGGGTAAACAATCCCAGTTTCCTGAGTCGTTCTTTGTAGCTCAAATGCTCCATTCCTTTGACAAGTTTCGTGGCTCGCCTCTGCACTTTCTCCAACAGAGTCTATCTTTTTTATTTTTATTTTGAAGAATGACCTATGTAGGCGTTTTGGTCCTTAGTTCATCTATCTTTTTTTTTTTTTTTGCCAAAAGCTATAGCCTGTGTAGCAGCTTTGGTGACATGATGTTTCCCAACCATACTGTGGTTGCAGAAGTACTTACACCTGGAAGAATGCCCTGTTCCTGGTTGGCTGAAGAGCCAAAAAAGCTCCACCTTGGGGTGGGCGGGAGGGAATTAATCTCAAGGGTCACTGTGGAGTCCAATCTCTAAGAAAGTCCTCAGAGTTCAGTCATAGTGACATCTAATGTCACTTAGACAGTGCTAAGCGTGATTCTATTTGATGCACCTAACTTTTATAGATTCATGCTTAGTGTTGCATTAGTTAGCATCGATTTTTTAGATGACCTATATAGATTTGGGCCCTTATACCAAATAGTATATAGCCAGGTTGATGTCATCACTACTACTATTATTATTACTACTATTTATCACTTATATAGTGCTGAAGGGCGTATGCAGTGCTGTATATTTTGACTTTAGATAGTTGGTCCCTGCTTGTAAAAACTTACAATCTAACTTGGAGAGACAGACACGACATATAGGGTTGGAGAAGCAGAACGAACCCAAGGTGAGAAGAGTTAGGAGTTGAAAGCCCATTGGCTGCCTATTAATCATCGGATTACTTTTAAAATAGCATTTTTAGTTTTCAAAGTACTGCTATTTAACGAACCACAGTTCATATCTAGAATGATTATTCCTTATCATTCTTCTCGAGCTCTCCGATCGTCATCCCAAGATCTATTATCAGTCCCGTCCTTAAAGATAGTGGGTACAAGGAGAAATGAAATGTTTTCTGTTTTAGCTCCTCAAACTTGGAACGCTCTGCCTCTTTATTAGAAAAGAAAAAGATCTTATCACTTTTAAAAAAACTTTTAAAAACATTTCTATATAATGATGCGTTTTCTAACTAATCTTCCAAGGCTATGATCATTTTTTCAAACCAACTTTTTATTTTTATTTTTTTTTCTCTCCCCCCCTTTTGTGTTTTTACCCCTTTTATGTTTTTTACTAGACTAAGATAATTGTAACTTTTTCCCCTTCCCCTTTGTGTATCCTATTTGTCCCTAAATTATATTTATGAAGAAACCTTATTTGTTTTGATTTCATTTGTCTTTTAATCTAATGTTTTTAATCTTTGTTAAAATTGTTTTAAGATTGTTTTAAGATTGATTGTTCCCCCATAAGTTGTCTTAAATTGTGCATCGCTTAGAATATTTTTTTATATAGGCGATTTATCAAATAAACGTGAACTTGAACTTGAAAGCAGTCACGAAGAGATGGGCTTTTAACTTGGACTTGAACACTGCTACAGAAAGAACCCGCCGTAGGGATTCGGGCAGTTTGCTGGAGGCATATGGGGCAGCAAGACAGAAGGGACAGAGTCTGGAGTTGGCAGAGGAAGAGAAGGGCACATCTAGGAGGGACTTACCAGCTGAGCGGAGCTCGTTGGGGGAAACATAGGAGGGAGATAAGTGAAGAGATATAATGAGGGGCAGCCGAGTGAATGCATTTGTAGGTCAGTAAGAGGAGTTTGAATTATATTCAGAAACGGATTGGATGCCAATGAAGTGACTTTAGGAGAGTGGTAATGTGAGTATAGCCCAAGGGTGTCCAACCTGCGGCCCGAGGGCCGCATGTGGCCCCGTGAAGTATTTTGTGCAGCCCCAGTCGAGGGTGATGCAGTGTTTTCCTCCACTGCCCCCGGGTATATGCTGTCTTGACGGCTCCCTCCTCTGTCTTGCTGCAGCGTTTGCACATTTGTGCGGCCCCAGAAACATTTTTTTCGGCCAATGCAGCCCAGGGAAGCCAAAAGGTTGGACACCCCTGGTATAGCCGCTCTCATGGAATATGAGTTGTGCAGCCGAATTCTGGATGGATTGAAGGGGAGAAAGATGACTGAGCAGAAGGACTGAGAGTAGCGAGTTGCAGTAATCTAAGCGCGAGGTGATGAGGGCCTGGAGCAGGCGAGCAAATAGCCGACTAATCTACCAGCATTCAAGCGAGTACTTGCTGTCTATATCTTGGTAGCTCTTTAGGGGGTAATTCTTTAAGAACCACCATGGGCAGAGTTTGGACAGAATGCTCAATTTTGCATGTAAATTATAGAATACTATGATTTACACATTATTTTACAATCTAGGATAAACATTTATACCAGTTCTATGGCTAGTGTGAATGGTTGCTCCTAAAATATAGGCCCTCTTTTACTAAGGGGCGCTAACCGATTAGCGTGTGCTAATCAATTTAATGCGCACTACACACTAACTAAACTAAACTAAACTAAACTAAACCTTAGGTTTGTATACCGCACCATCTCCGCGTGCGCAGAGCTCGGCACGGTTTACAGAGGTTGAGAGGAAAGGAACTACAAAGAAAGGGTATAGGAGAGGGACTGAGAAGATAGAGAGGGGCAGGGAACTAGAGAACGGGAGGTGATTAGATTTTTGAGAAGAGCCAAGTTTTCAAGCGTTTACGGAAGGATTGGAAGGAGCTAGAATTTCTGAGCGGGGATGAGAGGTTGTTCCAGAGTTCCGTAGTTCTAAAGGGGAGGGATGTTCCGAGTTTTCCTGCGCGGGATATACCTTTTATAGATGGGAAAGATAGTTTCAGTTTTTGGGAGGGTCTAGAAGAGAGCGGGTTTGAGGAATTCCAGAAGAGTGGGATAACGGGAGGAAGGACGCCATGTAGAATCTTGAAGGCTAAGCAGGCACATTTATAGAGGACTCTGGAGTATACTGGGAGCCAGTGGAGCTTGGAGAGGAGTGGGGAAATGTGATCGAACTTGCCTTTTGCGAAAATAAGCTTGGCTGCGGCGTTCTGAATTAGCTGAAGTCTAAGGAGGTTTTTCTTAGTTAGGCTTATATAGATGGAGTTGCAGTAGTCTAGTCTAGAGAGGATGGTGGATTGAACGAGGATGGCGAAATGAGAATGATGAAAGCAAGATCTTACTTTCCTCAACATATGGAGGCTGAAGAAGCATTTTTTTACCAGGGAGTTGAGGTGATCGTTGAAGGAGAGAGAGGAGTCTAAGATGATGCCTAGGACTTTGCTTGAAAACTCAAGCTGAAGAGTGGGGCCGGAAGGTAGAGGGATGGAGGTGGGTAAATGATCTGAAATTGGGCTGAGCCAAAGTAGTTTGGTTTTGGACTCATTCAGTTTCATTTGTACAGATTGGGCCCAGGATTGGAGGTTCGTAATACATGTGGAGATGTTCTCGGCGAGGTTCGAGAGGTTCGCGTCAGTTTCGAGGAGGATGAGGATGTCGTCCGCATAGGAGTAGAGAGTTTCTAGGGGGGATAGATGAAGGAGTTTCAGAGAGGACATGTAGATGTTGAAAAGGATAGGGGAGAGGGGTGAGCCTTGCGGGACTCCACATTTCGGCTTCCAGGCGGGGGATGAGGAACCGTTTGTGTTAACGGTGTAGGAGCGGAAGCGTAGGAATTTCGAGAACCAATCAAGGACTGTGGAGCTAATGCCTATTTCGGAGAGTTGGAAGATTAGGATGTCGTGGTGAACGACGTCGAAGGACTAACGCATGCATGTTAGTCTATAGACACACTAGCATTTAACCCGCGCTAATTCGATTAGCGCGTACTAATCGGTTTGCGCACCTTAGCAAAAGAGGGGGTAGGCATGTATTTTACTTGCTATGCTAATATTTTATAAAGAAAGGTAGTTGCTCAATTTTCTTGATAGTATAGACTCCAAATAGGTGTTCCTTTATAGAATTACCTTCCACATGTATATAAGGTGCAAAGCTTTACTACACTTTATTAAAAGGGTCCATAGTCTTCATAAAGCACCTATATGGTCTTCAACACTCATGCAGTACAACATTTGGGTTCACCCAGTAAAACCTGTAACAATCTTTAATAATTTTCACAGTATCAATACGGCTACCCAAACTCCGCTATCTGTAATATTTTACGAAAAAATGTCCATTTTCTTTTCACTGTTTAAATTACTTCCTCATCAGACAACTTCTAAAACTGGGCAAATCAATTCTTTTGTTCTCATTTTTTAAATGTTTTTTCCATTTAATGTTCTGATCTGTACCAAAAAAGACTATAATCTAGCAAGATGTATTGATTCCTGGGCCAAAAAAAGGTCACCTCATAACTCAATAATGGTTTAAGAAAAGCAAGAGGCCACAATACTTTCTCACACATTAATGAGAGAAACTCATTGATTACTTAGAACAAAGTCAATATTTCCAGGAACTGGGGTTTTAAGGTTTGGTTCTAACAGTTCTGAAAGAGATATTATAGTTAGAAGGATGGGATCATTAACAAGAAAGGAACTTTTCAAGGTGATTGAATCAAGTGTATTTCTTAAATATAAACAGAAAAAATTATTTAATAGGCCAAAAATATTTCAGTCAGAGAAGTCTGATTAAGGGTGGGAAAATCTAGTCTATTAGTTGGATTTAGTAAAGAGCAGTCCCACTAATCTGGTTTTCTCCCACAAATATTTTTCTCCCTTTATTCTTTCTTAAATATCTCTTTTCCTGGTTACCTCCAATTTATATATCAGCCTCTCTCCCTTTCTCCCAAACCCTTCCTCATTTTTCCCACACACCATGCTTTCATTATTTTCCTTCTTTACTCCTTCTGCAGGGGTGGATGTTAATGGTACAGTTAGTTGGCACAGGGTTACTATTATTATGATGATTTAAAAAGTGAATATCAGGTGTACCTAATACTACACAGAAATACATAGAGAATAACTCTGTATGGGGCATCTCGGTTGGAAAACAGAAATTTAGGTTTGTATGTTCAAAAACACCCTAGTATATTACAAAAGACTCACTGAATATGGTTCCTTTTATTTTTTGAAAAAGTGTACTACCTGCCAAAAAAATCATGTGTATTTGGCAGCATGCAGATCTGAAGAAAACATTTTAGAATTTGGAATTGGAGGATGAGATGCACAGCATCAGCATCTATGAGACAAACTTGGTTTTTCTTGTTGCCTAGAATTTATTGGACCCCTGTTCGTTTACAGAAATTGGACAGTTCTAAGTCTAATAGATGCTGGCACTGTCATCTCGATATAGGGATATTGGATCATATGCTGTACTATTGTCCTTTGATACTTAAATTCTGGAAGTTATTTTGGGTCAAATTATTACGATTTTGGAAGTTCCATCATCATTGTCATATGATGTAATATAGTTTGGAACGATATTACTCCCCAAGAGACCGATCATTGCAAACCAGAATAAATTGCTTCTCATCATGACAGGAGTGGCCATACAGCTTATAATGAAAAATTGGAAAAGTTGGGATAACTTAAATTATATTTTGTGGTGGGAATCCTTATGCCAGATTTATAAGTTTGAAAATATTAATTCTTCACAGCTGGGACACCATAGCAAATTCAAAGAAATTTGGAGCCCGTTTACAAAATATTGTAAGATTTGAATATGAATTATTAACATTATTTCCCTTTGACTCATGAAAGATTGTTATATACATCCAGGAGGGGCGGGGGGAGGGTTAGGTCGGGGGGTAAAATAACTATATTATTTGCTGGAATATAGTGCAGTATGTTATATTACTTGTTGGCTAATCCGATTGCACTATGTATTTGATTGCAAAAATGAATAAAGAATTTATTTAAAAAAAAAACATTTTAGAAAAGAAAACATTTAGGGCTCCTTTTACTAAGCTGCGATAGCATTTTTAGCATGCGCTAAACCCGCGCTACGCATCTAGAACTAATGCGCGTGACAATTCTGTGTGCGCTAAGTGTGCGCTAAAACCGCTATCGCAGCTTAGTAAAAGGAGCCCTTAGAAATGATCACAGGAGTCAACTTTTCAAAATACTTGAGGGTGCTAAATCCAATGGAAATGACCTCTCCCAGGACACAAGCAAGAGAGTTTGCTCAATATTTGGGTTGTTCAAGCAACCACAGCACCCACAGAGCTTGAAGCTATGAAAATGATTCCTGAAATTCTCTAGCTGGTGCTATGTTCGTATTTGCTTGGTTGGCATTTCGGCCATCTTGCTGTGCTGTGTGGTTGGTTTGTATGCAGTATTTATTTATTTATATAGATTTCTAATCCGTCCTCCCAGGTTAGCCCAGAATAGGTTACAAAAACACATCCAAAATTATCTGGACAAATCGTACAAACAAAATCATACAAATAAAAAAAATTGATTTTCCACAACTTTACAGAAAAGCTTATTGAAATCTAGTCTAAAATTTCAACCTAGACCAATTTAAAAGCTTTATAAAAGCAATAATACAAAAGCTCAGATTCTGTAACTGTCATTGTTGATGGCAGCCATTTGCCAATTGTGTCAATCACGCGCTGGCACTGGGTATTTATGTATTTATTTAAATAGTTATATACCACTTCTGGCCTAAGTGGTTTAAATTCAGGTACTCAAGCATTTTTCCCTATCTGTCCTTGTGGGCTCACACTATCTAATGTCCCTAGGGCAATGGAGAATTAAGTGACTTCTGTAGAACAGTGTGACATATTGCAATAATAGGATAAATCTGAATGGAAGGGGGGTTAAAACTTTTTTTCACATCACTGTATTCCTATTTGTTGCTTTTCGATATTGTTTTAATATGTATATAAGTATACATATATTTTATGTACAGCTTTATATTTTCTTTCCAGTTCAATTTTACTTCTCAATATTTTAATATACAGTAATTTGGCATAATTTTCAAAAATTGTATTTACACCACCACCATGTGCCAGCCCAGCCCAAATCAACTGATGCTCAGAACACATCATAATTTGCACAATTGCGTTCCTGGCTTAGAGAGAACATTGCTTTGGATCTGTTGTTTTTTCTGCCCTACAGGTGTGGATCTTTGCCTCTGTTTTTGCTTGTGGCCCAGAGACTATTGGACATTTGAGAATGAAAAATAGTTCATATCTCTCTCCTGGATTAAAAAAAAATATATATATATATATATATCCTCAGTCCAATTTCTTTCCATATTTTTCCAATGGTGTCCAAATGCATAAAGAACAGCCAAACTTCCAAAAATATACAACTCTTTAAAGATTGTTTATCTGGAATAGATCCTGAATACAGCAGTTCACCAGTCATGCAAGTAGGTAAATGTGACCCACATTTACGACTAAGTAGACCAGCTTTGTCTTACATCATAGTCTCATACTTACAATGAAAAAAGACCAGAATTCCATCAAAAACCACCTTCTTCTGAGTGCATAATATAAAGGGATCTACAGTAGTTTTTAAAAATGTGCTGATGAAGCTAACTTTATACATGCTCAGGTGATAAATGACGGAACTGCTCATTGCCTGTTTAATTACCATGTGCCAGCTGCACTGGGAATAGAGCTAATCATTCACCGTAGCTCATCCATTAGAACTATTACTTTTTCAGTAAAAGTGACTCAGTTCAGATCTTTGTGTAACCTGAATTAATTATTTCATTCCCAGCTATTACTGCGATGCTATAAATTTAATTTTAAGAGCCATTGCCTTCATTCTGCAAATTAAGAACGGTTGGCGTTCTGCCCTTAAAGAAGGCAATAAATAGCTACGAGGGGACCACTGAAAAGTTCTCAGCCCAACCAACAAAGCTGGGGCAGTCTCCATTGAGGACTATACACTTACCATAGATACTCAAATATAAACTGATCTGAATATAAGCTGAGGTAACCTTCCCCCCCCCAAAAAAAAAAGGGGGGGGGGGAAGATTCACTCAATTATAAACTGTGGAGTTTATATTCAGTTGCCCTACCTTATACCCAGTGCTCTGTCCTTCCTTTCTTCCTTCCCTTCCTACCCAGCTGAATACCCAGCTTTCAATGCCCACTGCAAGCCTCCCTTAAGCCCTGGTGGTCCAGCGGTGAGCTGGGACAGGAGCAATCCTTCCCGCATCCTGTTCCGGCCAACTGTTAACCACACTACTTCCCTCATGCCTTCTGGATCCCTCTCCAACATACCTTTTTAACTCTGGTGGTCTAGCAGTGAATCGGGGCAGGAACAATTTTTCTTTTCTCCTGTCGCGTGCAGACCCCCGATCAGAAATGGCTGCACGAATTCACAGCACAGTCTTAAAAGTTCTGACAGTCTCATGAGACCGCCCTGGGAACATGTACAGTCATTTCTGATTGTGGCTACACACAGGGCATGAGCAAAGAAAAATCGCTCCTGCCCCACATCACTGCTAGACTACCAATGTTCTGGAGATATCCTGCATGGTGTGACTCCACCTCAGATATTATGTGCAGTCAGTGGCATAAAAAGGAGGGCTGGGAGGGCAGACTGCCCTGGTGCCATCTTGGTGGGTATGCCAGCATCTCTCCATCCCCCCTCCACGCCATGCTCATACCCTCTATTACCCCCATCCCCGTACCTCTTTAAATTTTTGCCAACGCAAGCAACTTCTCAGACCTGCTGCTTCCACGACCTGGCTCCCTTCTGAAATCACTTCCAGGCCAGGAAGTGACATCAGAGGGAAAGCCAACGTTGGCACGAGCAGCAAGTCAGAGAAGCTGCTCACGCTGGTGAAAATTTAATGAGGTACGGGGGAAGGGAGGGTGCGAGTGTGGCAGAGGAGTGGGGAAGGAGTGGGGGAAGCCATTGGGGGGGGGTGCCACTGCCTCGGGCAACTCCTACCCTCGCTACACCACTGTGTGCAGTTCTGGACACTGCATCTCAAAAAAGATTTAGCAGAATCAGAAAAGGTACAAGAGAAGGGCAACAAAAATCATAATGGGATGACTTCCCTATGAGGAAAGGCTAAAAAGGCAAGGGCTCTTCAGGTTGGAGAAGAGATGGCTGAAGGGAAATATAATAGAGGTCTATAGAAGCCCTTTTTTCTGGAAACATCATCGCTCCTCTTAAACTTACTTGCTCCACTTCATCAATGACGCTGAAACCATGGATTGAAGACAAAGTTTTATTTTTATTTTTCTTTCCAGCTTATGATTTATCTTTAATCTTATCTATTGTTTTGCCTTTTGTCTTTGTTTTGTTCTATTTCTATCATTTAAATTTCTCCAGAATTCTACTGTTCAACGGCTCCCCCTTCTGCTTCTATTCCTTTCTCTCCTCTCTTCTACCTTCCAAAGTATTTAGATCAATGCTGTATTGTTAAAATGTTTATTTTATTTTTATTTTTCCTCTATTACCCTCCAGGTACTTTAGTTAGATTGTGAGCCTTCGGGACAGTAAGGGAATTTTTCAAGTACCTTTCTTATTTCTAATCTTAATGTATATTTTCTGTAAACCGCTTAGAACCTAACGGATGTAGCGGTATATAAGAAATAAATTACATTACATATAAGATACTGAGAGGAGTGGAACTGGCAGACGTGAATCGCTTGTTTACTCTTTTCAAAAATACAAGAACTAGGAGTACACAATGAAACTACCAAGCGAACTTCAAACAAATTGGAGAAAATATGTCTTCACTCATTGTGTAATTAATCTTTGAAATTCATTGCCAGAAAATGCGGTAAAAGCAGCTTAGCAGGGCTGAAAAAAAGGTTTGAACAATTTCCTAAAAAGAAAGGCCTATAAATCATTATTTAGAAGAACTTGGCAAAATCTACTGCTTATTCCTGAGATAAGAAGCATAAAATCTGTTTTACTTGCCAGTGGTATCCTGTTTGATATGATTTATATAGTCTTCTTTCAATTTTGAGTATGTTGAATGACATCATTTTTTTATTTTTTTTTTTGCCACAACTATGTGATTAAAGACTTCTGTCTTAATCATAGTGATAAGTGGATTTATTTTTGTACTTCAGTTTTTGATAATGAGTGTGATTTATGTATTGAATGATTTGAATTTAAAGATAGATTTGACTGAAAGAGGATTTTTTTTCTGATAATATAGATCTCAGAAGTGAGCTGCCACAAGTGGAGGTGGAATATAATCCTCTACAAACTTTTGTGCAACACTGACGTTTTTTTTTTCTCCTTTTTGGATAGGAGTCTTTGATCTTTTTGGTTTTTTATGCTGGATGGTTTGTTAGGTAGTTTTGTTATTATTAACTCATTCAACCAGTGTTTTGTGTTAGGTATTCCTATTCTATAACATAGCATAGACATGCATGAAATCCAAGCGGAGCTGGGACAGAGTGCACAATTACACGTGAAAGGGCATTTTTAAAAGGATGCCCAAGTTAGAATAGGGTTGCCAACTAGACAATGACAGGGGGACAAATTTTTCCCCATCCCTGCAGGAACTCAATTTCTCTGTCTCATCCCCGCAAGTTTTGTCGCTGTCCATGTCATTTTCTGTAAGCTCTGCCTTAACCACACAAGCCTCGAACACTTATGATTTTAAAGTGTTTGAGGCTTGTGCAGATGAGACCAGAGCTTAGGCATTGGTGGAATGAGGCATTATGACATCACAATCTGAGCTCTAGAATGTTGCTACTTATGATTTTAAAGTGTTTGAGGCTTGTGCAGATGAGGACGGAGCTTAGGCATTGGTGGAATGAGGCATTATGACATCACAATCTGAGCTCTAGAATGTTGCTACTTATGATTTTATAATGTTTGAAGCTTGTGCAGGTGAGGACGGAGCTTAGGCATTGGTGGAATGAGGCATTATGACATCACAATCTGAGCTCTAGAATGTTGCTACTTAAGATTTTAAAGTGTTTGAGGCTTGTGCAGATGAGACCAGAGCTTAGGCATTGGTGGAATGAGGCATTATGACATCACAATCTGAGCTCTAGAATGTTGCTACTTATGATTTTAAAGTGTTTGAGGCTTGTGCAGATGAGGACGGAGCTTAGGCATTGGTGGAATGAGGCATTATGACATCACAATCTGAGCTCTAGAATGTTGCTACTTATGATTTTATAGTGTTTGAGGCTTGTGCAGATAAGGACGGAGCTTGTAGGAACGGAGCAGGGACAGGAAAAAACTCACCAGGACAGGATGGGACGGGAAAATGAGTTCCCGCGGGGACGGGGAAAAATTTGACCCCCATGTTTTTCTCTATTGCCAGCGTCAGAATGTCCAAGCAGGTGCCCATCTCACATGCATTTTCCAACAGGAAATATATTGAGAACAGGGAAAAATTAGGACATGGATTTCTGCATGGCAGCATTTAATTATTTATTTCTACACTGCACAATCAAAAGTTCTTCGTGGTTCACAAGAGAACATGATGTGTAAAGTAAACTGAGCAACCTCATGATTCCAGCAAATCTTTATGATAACATTCAATGATGTGAAAGTGATCTTCAAGCACTCAGGCATAGATAAAAATCATGTGCCTTTGCTGGGGTAATGCTTCTTCTCATCGGTTCACTATAATTTCACATTGAGAAACTGCTCATATATCATACTTGTAAAACAGTTAAATCACAAAACACTTATCTTCATCCCGACAGAGGCGCTACCGTTTCACTGAACAAGCTTCATTGGGAGTTAGTGCTGATTTAACTACAGCATTTGCTTGCTTTTCAAAGTTTCATATAGCAGCTTCACTCATGGTTGAATTAACCATAAATGAATTTTTTTTTTAATAAACTTTATTGAATTTTCAGACATTGGCAGTGCATTACAGATAATATAACATTAAAAAAGTTTGCATAAAATGCACCTTTATAAATGAAACAACCATTTTCCCCCTATCATCCAATTATTAATACATTAAATCTTATTTTTCTTACAATAATTTACTCATATATTTTAGCCCCTCAAAATATCCCTCCTTCCCCTCCCCCCACCCCGGATGTGTAAGGAAATCAGAGAAAGGAAAACAACAGATACAATATCCTTATTGTTTGTTAACAAATGCAGTCAATGGGCTCTATACTTTATTACATGCATTACTCAAACCTAAGCATTCCGCGTTCATTCTTTCAAATTTATATGTATGGCACACGCTCGCCCACCAGAATGCGTAATTAAGTCTAGCATGACATTTCCAATTTCTTGTGATCATTTGAATGGCAACTGCTGTCAAAATCAATAAAAGAAGATGGGGGTTTTTTTTAAGTTCAAGATCTTAAATGAAATTTTTAAAAATCTTCTTGAATAACTTTGCCAGCAACACTCAAATTGTGCAAACTCATAAATCATGATGAAACACGTTTCAAATATTTACCAGACATCAAATCACCATCATTTAAGGCTTCATAAGGTGTCTAAATCTTTCAAGATGGTGTTGGTATTTAAAAAGAACACTGTCGACAAGCAACAAATTAAGTTAACAAACGTCACCTTGATTCCCACCAATCACAATGTCAGATATATGTTCAACTTGCACCTTCTAATGATATGTGCATACTGTATTCTGAATGATAAAAATGCCTTTCATTCAACGTGACTATTAAGACCCATAGGTTGCAATGATTTCAGTTTATAAATCCATCAATGTTCCTTTTGTAATATCTTTGTGTCATAGTCACTCCCAGGGCAGGATTAAAGGGTAGGCCAAGTAGGCGCGTGCCTTGGGCCTGAAGAGTTCAGGGGGGCCCCGAACACTAACTGCTCTGATGATGTCGATGTACCAGCCTCCGTGCCCGGCTCCAGAAGGCCAAGTAGCACCTTCTCCATCCCTTCTTCATTATTCAGTGCAGTCAAACTCAGTGTTCGAAAGGCAATGGGATTTTGCATCAGAGGGAAGGCTTTTGGGTCAGAGTTTGGCTGCACCAAATAAGGAAGGAAGGAACTTCTGAAGCTGGCCCGGAGGTACACTCTCACAGGAGGCATGACATGGGCTGGGGCAGGGGTATCAGTGTACTTGGGTGCCTAGGGTCCACCGAAGAATTAATCCTCCCCTGGTCACCCCTTCTATATTCATTTCAACTATATCAATAATGAAGACTTGCAGATGATTGAAATCATGCTTATACTCTTCACAGTGTTTGACAAAAGGAGTGCCTCTTCTTTTATTTTTTTAAATTTGATCGATGCTCAATCAATCTAATCTTTAAACTTCTGATTGACTTGCCCACAAAGGGCCAGATTCTGTAACCGGTGGCCAAGTTGGTGGCTGCCTTAAAAGCGGCCGCCGATCACCTATCAATCATTCGAGGGCACTGGTTACAGAATCACACCTTCTCAGTCAAGATAGGTGGCTGAAATGTAGACCTGTAAAACCCTGGCCTGCATTTCAGCCGCTTATCTTTGCCGCTAGACCACAGCAGCCAATCGCGGCAGGAGAATTCCCTCCCCTCCCCCATCAGCTGAGTGACAAGAACTCCCCAAATCTGCCCTAGAATGATCGACAGGCAACCTGACTTGGGTGCTGGTTATAGTATTGCAGCTTTGGGGGGAGTCTCTGCCGCTTAGCTGATGGGGGAGGAATTCCCCTGCTGCAATCAGCTGCTGCGGCCTAGCGGCAAAGATAGGTGACTGAAATGTAGGCCAAGGTTTTCCAGGTCTATATTTCAGCTGCATATCTTTGCGTGATTTGCAGCTGCCGCTTTAGCCCACCTAATGCCACTTCCGGTGTTAGCCATACCTACTTTGGCATTCCGCGGCCTAAAGCAACTACCTGGCCACAATTCCAGCTGCCATTTCAGCTGCCATTTCAGCCGCCTTTTATATAGGCATCAGGAGGTGCTTCAACCCTGCTGTTTCTGACTGCATTTTTCAATTACTTAGGCATCGGCAGGGTACCTACCGACACCTAAATTTAGGCGCTGGTTATGGAATTTCCCCCATAGTGTCTATCAAATATACTGTTGGGTCACAGACTATTGCTATAATATCATACCAGCAGAGCAGCCAACATTTCAGAATGATTGGGGGTGCTAAACCCATCTCAAATTATCCATCCTTGGAAAAGGGGAGGCATTTGTTCAATGCTGGGGTGCTCGAGTAACCACAGCACCCACAGAGCTGGCACCTATACTGTCTCACTCAGAGTACTGCAGGAGCACTTCCTCTAACAATACCATTCTTCAGCTGAACAGACTGTCCATGTAAGGTAAAGTACATCTTGTAAATCTTTCAGCAATTGTATTCTGTGCTTTCTGTGCTCCCTGTGGTTTCACATTATGTTCAGCTTCTGACCTATACCATAAATAGTGTTCTGACAGAAGGTTTCAAAAAATGGGAGAAATGCAAGCAGTTATTGTTAAATCATCATAAGCTGTGCTAGAGATTTGACACGGGCTAGAACCATGATTCTGAGATAAACACTTGGAAAAAGTATATCATTTGGATTTTTCATTATTATATAACTGAGGAAAAATAAAAAGACTTGACACACACACACACAAAAAAAAGTGTTCCAAGGCTATAAAAAATGCAAACTAAACTGTCTGGCTAGGTTTAGCAGAGAAACCTAGTGCATCATAATTATAAAAGAAGCCTCTGTCATACGTGTAGAGTTCAAGAAATCTTAAGTGAAGACTGAGGGCTCCTTATACGAAGCCGCAGGTTGCGGTTTAACGTGCGTAATAGCACACGCTAAACCGCCAGACGTGCTCGCCGCTACCGCCTCCTCTTGAGCAGGGGTTAGCGCGTGATTAAAAGTTGTGCGCGTTAAAGGCGCCCCCGTGGCTTGGTAAAAGGAGCCCTGAGTTGTAATAACGATTTAAAAAAAAAATCATTGTCAAATTGAAACGTCTGATGACTGCCTTTTAAATGATCCCTCTAGCGTTAGGCAGATGGTAGAAACCTTAAGAAAACCTGTCAGGTACATTCAATGCTCAGCAGTGTAAAGAGTTCCTTTATTACCTAAGTACAAAGCTTGCAATGCATATTTATTTATGTATTTAAAACTTTTCTATACCGTTTAAAGAAAACTAAACGCTTTATAAGATCAAACATAGTGGCTTGCAGATTAATCTGCAGGCTTATAACACTGGATGAGCCAGCGAAGATTGTTTTTGGGGGGGAAAGGGTTAATTAAATAGTAGTAGGTAGGTAAGAGGTTGGGTAGTGGGTTGTTAGGCAGGTTAGGTAAGGGGAGGAGTGAAAGTAAGAAGGTAAAGATAGGTGTAGGTGAAACCGTGCAAGGATTGGCTAGAAAAAGGGGCTTAAGGATTGGTGGAGTTTTCTGAGGAGATTTGGCGGGCAGTGGAGAATTAGGGGTTTGGAGGGAGTGGGGAAGGTTAGGGTTGGAGGAGTAAATTGTCCCACCCTCCCCTTCCCTATTTTGGGGGCTCTCTCTTTGGTGGGTTTTTGTTTTGGGGGTGGGGTGGGTGGGTAGGATTGGTCGCAGTTTGGTTGTGGAAAAAATTATATGTTGGGGAAACAATTTTGGATCAGTGTGGCTAGGCAACAGATTTGGTGACTAAATTTTGTAACTGCTCATGTGCGATACCGCCATGGGTGGCGGCTGGACTCTGCGGCACCGCGTGTCTTGCTGTAAGGGAATTGGGGAGAATTTTGGAAGAGGAGCTAGTTCGACACCGAGTAGCTCCAGAATTTTGAGTATAAGCTACACTGTTTTTTGAAAATGTTGATAAGTTGATTTGATGAAGGTTTGTTCTTAATGAAAATAAAGCTGCGGCCCATTTTTTACCACTCTCTCTGAGTTGGTGTATTTTATTGTGAACAATCTGAGCGTGGTGCGAATTCCAGTGTTAAAAATAAATGCTTTATAAGATCAAACAAAACATAAAAGACAAACGAAAATCTTCCTAATTAAATAATTCCATCTGTACAAATGATGACAAATAAATCACAAAAATGCAGTAACAAACAACTGGGTTTCTAACTGTTTCTTAAATTGTAGCCGATCTACCACATAATCGTAATTGGCCCACCAAAGCATTCCACGTCTTAACATCAGCAATACAGAATGTCATCGCTCTGGTATCGGCAAAATTTCTCCGCACTATAAGGTTTGGTTTTCAGATCGTAAAGACCTATTTGGCTTATAAAGCACTAAGACTTGCGGAATGTACCATGGTATTTGATGATAAACAGTTTGGTGGATCACAGAATGACTTTATGGTGTACCTGAAACAGAACTGGTAACCAGTATCATTTCATCAAAACTTGCGTAATACGTGCCATCCTGTCGACACCCAGTACTAGCCTAGCTGCAGCATCAAGCTGTATCAATTGCAACGCTCACCCTCTTGTCTTGGTAATTCCAAGATAGAGGGTGTTACAATAGTCTAGACTCAACAAAACCATTCCCTGCCCAACAGTTCTAAAGTCAGAGGGCGGAATCAAAGGTTTCAAGTGATATAACAAGGGAAGCTTTTGTGGAAGAAAGTGGCAAGGACTAAGGTGCTATGAAGGATTGGATTATTTATAAAAGTCCCTTTCTATTACAGTTTGCCTCGTCCCGTCTTTCCTCTTATTTTTAAATGTTAATTTATGACGACTTGAGGAAACCTGGCTGATATGTTTTGTAAAACCTTGGGGGGGGGGGGGAAAGAATAAAATGCACATTCAAAAAAAATATGACTGTTTTCTTGTGTTAATACTACATCCATTTAAAGCTCCATGTTCACAAAAAGATAGCTCCTGAGAGATTTACATGTAATTTATTTCTTCAATTTTCTATACCGTTCTCCCAGGGGAGCTCAGAACGGTTTACATGAATTTATTCAGGCACTCAAGCATTTTTCACTGTCCGTCCCAGTGGGCTCACAATCTATCTAATGTACCTGGGGGCGATGGGGGGATTAAGGGCTCCTTTTACGAAGCAGCTTGCACCTTTTTAGTGCTCGATAACCCCCCGCGCTAGCCGAAAAACTACCACCTTCTCAAGAGGAGGCGGTAGCGGCTTGTGCGGCCGGCAACTTAGCGTGCACTATTACGCGCATTAAACCACTAACGTGGCTTCATATAAGGAGCCCTAAGTGACGACTTGCCCAGGGTCACAAGGAGCAGAGTGGGTTTGAACCCACAACCCCAGGGCGCTGAGGCTGTAGCTTTAACCACTGCGCCACACACTGCAGTGATTGCAGATCTATCTTATGCATATTCATTCTGGATATCATGAAAACTAGACTGGGTTGAACTCCTGGTTTACAGTAATTAGAAAGGGGCAGTTTTCCATGCTATAACAGCAAGGGCAGTAAAATTGGACTCTTTCCATGGAATGGGCTACGCTAGACCTTAGAGACGCTGTAGGGAAACCAGGAGTCAAGATCAGTGTGGGAGCTACACCGATTGCTAGGCAGTGCATCCTATCTTCCTCTACCACCCCATCATTCCCTCACTGACCTTGCTACCATCTTCCTCCAACAGGTTTGGAGGAAGATCTTTTCAGTGACCGCATCAACCTTATGAGATTCACACTAGAGAATGACACGGGGAAAAAATCTGTCCCCGTCACTGCACCGTCCCCGGCCCACCATCCTCTGCAACGCCCCGTCACTGCCGTTCCCTTCACCGCCCCGTCACCGTCACCGCCACTGCCATCCCATTCACCGCCCCGTCACCATCCCCACAGCATCCATATAAGCCTTAGTACTGCAATATTTAGCTTATTCCTTTCTTATAAATCAAAGTTCCTGCTGCTGAACTAGAGAAAGAGATGTTCAGCTGGCAGGGCTTTGTTTATAAATTTTTATCAACACAACTAATATACTACTTTATCCTAAAGCAAAAAATAAATAAATAAATAGAATTTTTTTTTCTATCTTTGTTGTCTGGTTTCTGCTTTCCACATCTTCTCATTCAATTCCTTCCATCCACTGTGTGTCTTCTCTCTGCGTCTTCCATTTGCTGTTACTGTGCCTCTCCCTTCAACTTCTCCCACAATTGGTCTAGCACCCATCTTCTTCCCTCCGCTCCCCCATAGTCTGGCATCTGTCTTCTTCTTCCCTTCCAGCGTCTTCTCTCCACTCTGCCTTCCACATTTCCAAGGAAGAGAAACTTTTCCCTTTCACCCCCTCCTTCCTTGTGTGAGCCGGAACACGCGAACCCCGCAGCCCCCACCCGCACGCCGGCTCGATCGTTTAACCAGCTTCCTCTCTCCAGCTCTCCTTAGTTTGCCGGCTTTCTTTTTCGGCGACCGGCACGCTTTCAAAGAGCCGCGCACAAGCGGCTGCTCAAAGTTCAATCTTCTGCTCTGCTGCAACTTCCTGTTTCCGGTTGGGTCAGACCAGAAGATTGAATACTGAGCAGCTGCGCATGCGCGGCTCTTTTGAAAGCGTTCCGGTCACCGAAAAAGAAAGCCGGCAAACTAAGGTGAGGTGGAGAGAGGAAGCTGGTTAAACGATCGAGCCAGCGTGCGGGTGGGTGGGTGGGGGCTTCGGGGACCGCACGATCTTTTATGCCTCACTGCGGTGACAAAACCATTCACCGCTCCACGGAGCGGTGATGGCCTTGTCCCCGTCCCCGCAGAGGCTGCTAATTTTCATTCCCCGTTTTTGGCGGGTTGCCCGCGGCTAAACGCGGAGCCGCGGGTAAACCGCCACCGTGTCATTCTCTAATTCACACCATTGAACATCGGGGAAGAAATATCCATAGACAAATTTAAATCCAGCTTAAAGACGTTCCTATTTAAAGATGCGTATGACCTGTAACTCCTAGACCTTTAAGTTAATAACATCAAAGGAAGAGCACCCCCCCCCCTATTGTACTTATCAATTTTTTGTTCTTCTATCCTATCACAGATTGCATTTCACCCCCTCTCCACAGGCGTCCACATGTTCATAGAAACATAGAAATAGATGGCAGATAAGGGCCACGGCCCATCTAGTCTGCCCACCCTAATGACCCTCCCCTACCTTACTCTATGAATAGATCCCACGTGTCGATCCCATTTGGCCTTAAAATCAGGCACGCTGCTGGCCTCAATCACCTGAAGTGGTAGACCATTCCAGCGATCAACCACCCTTTCAATGAAAAAGAATTTCCTGGTGTCACCGTGCAGTTTCCCGCCCCTGATTTTCCACAGATGCCCCCTTGTTGCCGTGGGACCCTTGAAAAAGAAGATATTCTCTTCCACCTCAATGCGGCCCGTGAGATACTTGAACGTCTCGATCATGTCTCCTCTCTCTCTGCATTCCTCGAGTGAGTATAGCTATAATTTATCTAGCCATTCCTCGTACGGGAGATCCTTGAGTCCCGAGATCATCCGGGTGGCCATTCTCTGGACCGACTCCAGTCTCAGCACATCCTTGCGGTAATGTGGCCTCCAGAATTGCACACAGTATTCCAGATGGGGGTCTCACCATGGATCTATACAATGGCATAATGACTTCAGACTTACGGCTGACGAAACTCCTGTGTATGCAACCTATGATTTGTCTTGCCTTGGATGAAGCTTGCTCCACTTGATTGGCAGTCTTCATGTCCTCACTGACGATCACCCCTAAGTCTCGTTCTGCTACAGTTCTTGTTAGGATATCGTCATTAAGGGTGTAAGTCTTGCATGGATTTTGGCTGCCCAGGTGCATGACTTTGCATTTTTTGACATTGAAGCTGAGTTGCCAGCGCTGATGCCCCAGAAATTTTACATTTGTATATATTTTTTTTTTCTTTGTACACCATTTAGATAATTTTTAAGTGGTATATCAAATTTTAAATAAACTTGGAAACTTGGTAACAGCACAGAGACTCAACCCAGACTAGAGAATGATACAGGGAAGAAGTTTGTCCCCATCCCTGCAAACTCATCCATTTACACAAGTTTTGAATAGTTATGGATTTTAAATTGAAATCCTCAAGGCAGGTAACACTCAAAGCATGCATCCTTAAAATTCAAAAACAAAAAGCATGTCAAATGCATCTAGAGTCTTGTATAACTGGATGAAGCAGTTCAATTAGTTTGGCTCAATGAATAATGGCCTAACATAGAGTCACAAATGATGGCAAATCTTTCATTGAGTTCAGCACAAGAGGCAATATATTTCGTTCCAATGGACTGGCCACAGAAAAGTACCAGATTGTGTAAAAGTTAAGAACAGCTGTTTCAAATTGGGCACTGTCAGGTCACAAGTATATAATGAGCGAAGAGCTCACTGTGGCACATAAGGCTAGATTGCAGTTTGCACCATACTATCTCCTAATATATACAATCTCAAATGCATTAAAAAGAGTTTGGATTTTATTTTCTGCGCTACTGGAAGCCATTCCAGCTCTGTTACATGTGGGGTTATGTGCTCAGATTTTGATACTCCAAATAGCCACACTGCTGAATTTTGCACAGTTTGTAGTGCTTGGACACATCACAGGTAACCCTAAATAAATATTACAGCAATAAATATTACAGCAATCAAAAGTTCGTACTTTAAATTGTGGTTAAGTAAATTTAACCAAGATTTTTAAAATGTTTTTTCCTCCTTATATGGTGCTTAGGCCCCTCCCAATACAACCTTATATGGTGCTTAGGCCCCTCCCAGTACAACCTTATATGGTGCTTAGGCCCCTCCCAGTACAACCCAGGTTGCACTGGGCAGGAACAGTACACCACTATTTTGAAGAGTTGGGCCTGGAGGCAAGAGGGAGGGATGCCTATTCCCTCCTTCCACATCAGAAAAGGTACTGGAAGGGCACCACAGTCAAGGGGGGGGGGTGAGTAGGGAGCACAAAGGGCTGTCAAGCAGGGGTCCCAGCCCAAGGGGTTGGGAGGGAGTATGCTGGACCACCAGGGGCCTTTTAAGTGAGAGGGGGTTTGGGAGAGGGTCTACTGAACCCCTGGTGATTTTTGTGAGTTTGGCTCGGGATTCCCTGGCTTTCCTGTCAGTGCCTGAGCCAATCAGCGCTCATGCACTGACGGGAAAGTAAGGCTATGAGAGCTCAGACCTGCCAAAAAGCATCTGTATACTAAAAGGTTAGTGTTCCTTGCTATGCATTACAGAGTGTTCATTGTAATACTGATGAGCTCCTTGTAATTCATTTGCCATAGCACTAAAGGCCATAGAACTAGGGCCGTAGAACTGCTACCTCTATCGGTAAAAGCCACCGAGAAACGCTTTTGTGTATCGGAGAATGTGCAAGCTAGACTGGCTACAAGCTGTCTTACTTGCACAGTAAGCTTTGAGCATCTGCCCCTTTCTCAGACGGGCTTCTTTAGGGAAAACACTGAAGCTTGTATTAATGCCAGTGGCGACTTTGTAACATATTACCGGACAACTGTTAAATTAAAGAAGCCTCTGTCGGGTCTAAAAAGATAAGTGCTTGCAGTTAGTTATAATACAGAATGCCAGACTTTATGTCCTATGTTACATTGTGATTGTTGCCAGCTCTTTAAATTCCTACACATGGGAGAAATAGGAATTGTTGAAACATATTTAAAATTTCATAAATATTTATAAAAATAACGTATTTGAAAAATTAATTAAAATTAAATTATAGATAAATTTCTACAGAGATTTTGATCAATGATGATTCCCTAACCCCAAAATCGGTGTCCTTCTATTGATTGAACCCCAGGGGTGTGTTGCGATCTTTTTCCTCTGTGGGCATCATAGTGAATTTTTATCACTTGAGCGCTCTACATTGTATAGTAATCTGAAGATCTTGACGTTTGAACACTCGATTAAGGTTTCCACTTTTTGGCTCAGTTTGTACTAAAAAAATACATCAACATGTCAGACTTTGTGCATTGAGAGTATGTCAAGGTATCCAGCACTCAAATCAACACATCATGGCACTTTCTCTTGCAACGCCCCCTTTCTCTGGATCCCCTGAATTCTATAATACCGTGTGCATTTTAGTGAATGCTCCTGACCCTCCCGTGGCCATGCCTTCTTTTTCAGGTGCACACTAACCTTCCCTTTTACAAACCGTAGCGTGGTTTCTAATTCCGGCTGAATTTCTATGAGCTTCGGAGTTGTTACCGCCATGGCCAGTGCTATAAACCAAGCTACAGTTTTGTAAAAAAAGGGGTGGGGATAAAAGATTTACATGAGCATCTTTACAGAATAGTTCTTAGCAAGATAAGCACATAAATCCAAATTGGTACCAATTAATACCAATAATTATCGCCTAATAATTGGTGCTAATTGACTCATTACTCAATTAAATCATGAGCGCTAATTGGGCACATACTCAAATTAGTGCACGGAATTTTGAGCTCCATGTATATAATACAGGGATGAGTAAAGAGATATTTTCTCTGATTTGTCTTAAATTTATTATTTAGTAACTTGGTTACTTACCCCTAGTTCTTGTATTTTTGGAAACAGTAAACAAGCAATTCATATCTACTTGTTCCACTCCACGTTAGTATTTTATAGAGCTCTGTCATATCTGTCAGTTGTCTCGTCTCCAAGCTGGAGAACCCTAAACTCTTTAGTCTTTTTTCATAGGGAAGTCATCCCAGTCCCTTTATCATTTTCATCTCCCTTCTCTGAACCTTTTCTAATTCAACAATGTCTTTTCTGAGGTGCAATGACCAAAATTGTACACAGTATTCTAAGTGTGGTTGCACAATGGAGCAATACAAAGGAATTACCCCCCCCCCCCCCACACACACACACACTTTTGCAAAACCATAGTGCAGCTTTTAGCGCCGGCCATAGCGGTAACAGCTCCAATGCTCACATAATTCAAGAGCGTCGGAGCTCTTACCGCCATGGCTGGCGCTAAAAAACGTGCTATAGTTTTGTAAAAAAAGGGGGGGGGGGTTATATTATTCTCTGCTTTGTTCTCCATCCCTTTCCTATGGCAGGGACTTGATAAGAAATCCCTTCCCTCAGCAGAGAACCTTGGATAAGAGTGTATTTCTCTCGGGAAAAAATAGGGGAGAGGAATGGGAAGAGACCTGGGGTTTGAATGCACTGACGAACCACCTCACAGCTGGGTCATTCCACTTACATATTCTATACAGACAATGTTAGCAGTGCAATTGTTGGTTATATGGTTCATTAATATCTGATTTTTGTTCCATTCTAAGACAAAAAAAAAAATCAAGGTTGGAACATGTTCAATCAGGTCACAAACAAGCTAGATAAAAGGAGACTGAGGGGATAAAATAATAAATGCAAAGAAAAAAGAAATCCATGTGATGGCCTAGCGTTAATACACAATAAAACAGCTCAGACCCTACTTGACACACACATTATTTCATGCATTAATGTCCACAGTTTTTGCAAAAATGAAAACATACATCTGATTGCCACATTCAGTGCTCAAATCTACATTTTAGTGTAATTGAAAAAAATTTAAGTTCTTTTAGACAAATAATCAATGAGATATCATTAAAACAGCATTTTCTTATAAAATGTTTCCCTTTCTTTTAATGAAATAAGCCGGCACTAGGCGAGACCATTAACACAAACTAACAATTTCTCAGTTATTGAACTCTCTATGACCCTTTAGCAAAGAACAGTAGGAAAAAAAGTAGAAGAATAAATTGCTTACAATAAATTTTAGCCTTGGGACTTTAAAGCCAAGAGTACTTACAGCTCTGCTTTTTCATTAATAACAGGGGGGAAAAAACCTATATAAAGATTAGGGATGTACGCAGGCAAAAAGTGTAAGTTCATTCCAGGTTCATTTGGCTATTTTACCTGATTCATGGACATTTTATTTTGGTTCATTTCAATTTTATTTTTTTTAATTAATTAATTTATTTTTTATATAAGTTTATTCATTTCTTACAACATATAACAACTTCAGGCAATTACAAAAAAAGTACAAGATAAAAATTGCAACCTTAAATTAATTAAGTCCACATTATTAGGGCTGATTATCTCCTGAAGGAGTCACTCAATTGGGAAGAAAAAAAAAAAAAAAAAGTAAATCATAATCCTCTCCTGTCAGGCAAAACTTTTCTAAATGGCTCACTCATTCTCAACCTCTGCATTAGTTACAGGCAATATATCTAATTTAGGTTTGTCTTGAATAAATATTTCGAATTGAGCTGGATCAACCAAAATATACTTATTATTCTGATAAGTCACTAAACATTTACATGGAAACTTTAGAAAAAATAAAGCTCCCACAGCCAAGACACGTGTCTTTAGGGTTCCTTTTATCAAGCCGCGCTAGCGGTATTAATGTGCGTAATAGCGCGCGTTAATCCGCCGGCTGCACTAGCCGCTACCGCCTCCTCTTGAGCAGGCGGTAGTTTTTGGCCAGCGCGGGGGTTCGTGCGTAATGAAAAGTCACGCGTGTTAACCCTGGTAGCGCAGCTTGATAAAAGGAGCCCTAAGTTGCAGGAACTGTTTCCTCCCGTTCAATTATTTTAATAACATTTTTTTTAATGCACTTTAGAAATTTTCAACATATGCAAATTAATTGCTGTTTTTTATGACCTTGGTCAAGTCACTTAACCGTCCATTGCCTCTGATACAGACAGGTGCCTTTTTACTAAAGCTTTGCATGTGCTAACAGAATTAGCGCATTCTAAATGCTAACAACAACAACAACAAAAAATTATACCTATGGGCTTCTAAGCATTTAGGCCCCGATTCTATAAACAGCACCTACAATATAGGCTCCAAAGAACGCAACACATAGCATAAGTCAATCTTAAGTTAGACGCCATTTACAGAATTGTACCTAGCGGTGCATTAAGTAGACATAGGTGCCAGTAGGCGTCCAAACCTTAGGCACACTCTTTTTATGCCCGGATTTTCTTGGCCTACATACCTGTGCCTAAGTCCAAAACAGGTGCCTACATACAAAAAAACACACACACGCCCCTGGGCACGCCTTGGACTAGGCATCTACCTGAAAGTGCTAGGCGCCTTCTATCCATTTAATTTAAATTTAATCCAATTATGAGATGCTTTTTAAATAATTAACCCTCCCCCCTTTTACTCTAGTTATGGTACTTGGGCTTATCGTGCCACTGGGGCTTGCCCACATCTGAGAATATGAAAGCTATACTGTCAGTAGTTTCACTGCCAGCAGGGCCTCCCAAGGTGGACAGGTTTCAGCGGAGATGGCAGACTAACGATGTACCACCCATCTGGGCAACAGCAGATGGGCAGTGTTGGAGGCAGAGCATCGTGTATGATGCGACAATGACAACATCATCAAAAGATATAACGAATGAATCACAGGTCAAGTTTTATTAAAATTCAAATTTATTAAAATTTGATAAAACACTAATCATAAATACTAAGCATTTGACAATTAAAATGGGGAACAATTAATGGACTTATTAAGACACAACATTACTTACATGAAAACAACAGGAAAGTGGGGAGAAATACAATTTTAAATGGGAAGAATTCAATTAAGGTTAAAACAAACGGGAAATGGGAGAAATCATATTGATGTTGACCATGAGTAGGAACAAAATGTGGCAAGGGAGGAGCCAGAAATTGATTAGCAATCATAAGTGTCTTTAAATAAGAAGCTTTTGAGGTTGCCCTTAAATTTATCTAGGTTTTGCTCCGCCCGTCTCTCTTTTGAGCTTGGGTTTAGGCCGGGGCCAGATAAATCCGGTAGGCCGGAAGATATGCAAATACGGGGTCTCAGTCACAGCACTCAGCCTCTCCTACCCTTGATTTAAAGAAATAGGCAAAGGTCAGGGATAACTGAAACAAACTGGAACTCTTTAACTAAACTGTAGATTTTAAAATCAACTACAAGGGGTATTCAATAATTTATCTACTTGAGTATAAAAGAAAGTAGCAAGCATGTTAAAATAAGTCTGTGCATATTGTGACATGTCTCAAGGTTACTCATGCACAGTTGCGGCCCAGTGCAAGTCTAACATTCCAAGAAACAGGATGTCATGAGAGTCCTCATGTGAATCAAGTAAGAAACTACTAGATTTGGTGCACCATTCAGTGATAAAATTTCTCACAAAAGAAGGGAAAAAGCCAAAGGAGATCCATGAACATACAAATGCATAAAATGTTGTAGCAAGCAGTTTAAGTGGGGTAGAGAGTCCAGTGGCGTACCTAGCATATGTGACACCCAGGGCCCATCATTTTTGGGCACCCCCTCCCCCCCCATCTGTACGAAAAACATGATTTTTAGTAACAAGCCACATGTCACACATGAGTACCTAGGAAAAGGCAGCATCTTACATACTGCAGTGAGCAGTAAAACAGCAATACACCCATTGTAAAACTAAACAAGCCAGACTAGTACAGATCAATCCTACACTGTCAATCCTAACAGAAAACCATGTCTTTCGAACACACAGAACACAGAAAACACCTTTGCCTAGTATGGAATATGTCATCACAAACTAACCCCTCCCCCTTTTACAAAACTGTAATGTGGATTTTAGCCACTGTGGTAACAGCTCTGACGCTCATGGAATTCTGAGCATCAGAGCTTCTACCACCACGGCTAGCGCTGAAAAACGCTCCACAGTTTTGTAAAAGGGGGGATAAAATAGAAATACATAGACAAAGGTTAAAATGAACCAGCAAGAAGCTGGACTCCGCATACAATGCAACACTACAGAAACAGTGACACATGTCTCCTAAAGCAATAAATAAATAGAAAATTTTTGTTCTACCTTTGTCTTCTCTGGTGTCTGCTTTCCTCATCTTCTTGTTACTCTCTTCCTTCCATCCACTGTCTGCCATTTCTCTGCCCCTATATGACATCTTCTCTCCTTCTATGCCCTTCCAGAAATTGTATGCCTCCCCCTTCCAAATCTCCTTTCACCCCCATTGGTCTGGCATCTCTTTTCCTCTCCTTCCCTCTCCCACACCTCTCTTCTGCAATCCCTTTCTTCCCTCCTTTTCAATTTATTTTCTGCATCCATCTAGATTACGTTCTTACTACCCTCTCATCCATTTCTTTTTTACTGTCTACCTACAGCTCGCCACCTCTTTCCCTCACCCCCTCCAGTATTTCCCTAACCAATCCTTTTCCCCCATCATGTGCCCTCCTTTTATTTATCCCCTCCTTCCACCATGTGCCCTCTTTCTCTATCCCTTCCATCTAGTACTTCTCCTCTCTCTGTCTACTTCCATTGTCTGCTCCCCTCTTTCTCTGCTCCCATTTCCTTCCTGCATTTGCTCCCTTATCTCTCCCATCTGCACTTCCATACAGCATAGGCTCCCCCTCTACCCGCCACACTACCATCCAATGTCTGCCCTTTCTCTCTCCATCCACCCCTCTTCAATTAGCATCTGCCCCCTTTCTTTCCCTCCGATCCAATTCCATCCAGTATCCTTCCCCTTTATGTCTCTCTCCCCTTTCTCTGTATATCAATTCCATCGGCACCACCTTCCATACCACCCTGCCCCCTTTCTCTCCCTGCACCACTCTTTCATTCCAGCACTCCTGCTCCTTTCTCGCGATGACCGTAGCTGCCGACTGCTGGTCATCCCACTCCGACGTACTAGCTCTGGAGCAGAGTCGGCAGCCACGTGCTGGAAGGTCCCTCGATGACTCCAGGCTTTGTTCCAGAAGAAGTAAGTTACGTCGGAGGGGGATGACCCGGCAGACGCAGGGAGTTGCGGCAAGGACCCGCGATGACTGCGTTTGCTGGGTCCACCCCTTCTGACATAACTTACTTCTTCCGGAGCAAAGCCGGCAGATGAGTCATCAGGGGACCTTCCTGCACCTCAGCGCAACAGCTGACTTTGCTTTAGAGCAGTGTTTTTCAACCTTTTTACACCCATGGACCTGCAGAAATAAAAGAATTATTTTGTGGACCGGCAAACTACTAAGACTGAAATTTAAAAAACACATTTCCGCCCAGTCTCCGCAAGCTCAATCCCCATAAACCATCTGATCCCATCCGCACAAGTCTCAATTATGATTTTATATTGAACATATTTTATTAAAGTAGAAAAAGAAACAATATTCTGTACAATTGTCATTTTATAAATATAAATATACAGAGCAAGGACCAACAAAACCCATATCTCCCCTACCCTTCACATATATCCCCTCTACTTTCAAGAAAACTGAACAAGCCAAATTATTATAGAATGCCACACAGAAATATCATGCTAACTGAATAGTGCAGTCACACATGACAGGAATAGTGTTAGGGGAGTGCAACTAGGGCAACTGCCCCCTGGTCCGAGAGAGCCCTAAGCCAGCTAGAAGCTAAAGAAGTACTGCCTGGGCTTTGCAGTCCCCAGTTATGTCTCTAGCAGGATATATATTTCAAATCTGATATATTCTAATGATAAAATAGAAATAAAATGATTTTTTTTCTACCTTTTGTTGTCTCTGGTTTCTGCTTTTATCTTCTTTCCACTCTTTTCCTTCCAGCGTCTGCCCTGTCTCTTCAATCCAGCATCTGCCCGTTCCATCCACTGTCTGCCCCTTCCAGAAACTGTCTGTCTCCCCCTGCCATCTCTCCTCTAGACCCCCCCCCCTTTGGTCTGGCATCCATCATCTTCCCTCTGTTCCCTCATGGTCTGGCATCTTTCTCCTTTCATCTCTCTTTCCCTCCCCCCTGTGGTTTTTAGCATCTCTCTTCTCATTTCCTCCGCTCAGATCTGATATCTCTGTCTCTTTCCCCATTCTCTGGCATCTCTCTCCCCTTCTCTAGTCTTCCTTCTTTATTTTCTGCCTCTGACTAAATTTAATTCTTTCTTACTATGCAGTCCTCAGTTTCCCTCTTTTCACTATGTCTACCCACAGCATGCCACCCCTTTCCTTCACCCTCCACTATCTCACTAACTCTATCTTCTCCCCCCATCCAGCATATGTCCTTTTTCTTTATCCCTCCTTCCATCCAGTATGTGTTCTCTTTCTCCACTTCAATTCAGCATTTGCTCTCCCTTCTCCCCACTTCCATCATCTGCCCTCTTCTCTCTCCCCACTTCCATCATCTTCCCCTTCTCCCCACTTCCATCATCTGCCCTCTTCTCTCTCCCCCTTCTCTCCACTTCCATCATCTGCCCCTTCTCTCTCTTCCCCCCACTTCCATCATCTGCCCTCTTCTCTCTCCCCACTTCCATCATCTGCCCCTTCTCCCTTCCCCTTCTCCCCACTTCCATCATCTGCCCTCTTCTCTCTCCCCTTTCTCCCCACTTCCATCATTTGCCCCTTCTCTCAATCTCTCCATCCACCACAGGCCCATTTTTCTGCCTTCCTCACCTTTCCGATTTTGGCAACAAGATCGGCAACACCCCCTCCCCCCCCGCGATGATACTTAGAATCGACAATGGGCCTCCTTCTACCCCTGGCATCAACAGAACTTCAGATCGGCAACGCGGTGCTCAGTCAAATGCGGAAACAGGAAGCTGAGTCAGAGGGAAGCTTTTGATGTGAGCACTAGAGAATGACACAGGGAAAAAAATCTGTCCCCGTCACTGCACCGTCCCCTTTACCGCTCCATCACTGCCATTCCCTTCACCGTCCCATCACCGTCCCCGCAGCATCCATACAAGCCTCAGTACTGCAATATTTAGCTTATTCCTTCCTTATAAATCAAAGTTCTGGCTGCTGAACTGAAGAAAGAGATGTTCATCTGGCAGGGCTTTGTTTATAAATTTTTATCAACACAACTAATATACTACTTTATCCTGAAGCAAAAAAAAAAGAAAAAGAAATAGAATTTTTTTTCTACCTTTGTTGTCTGGTTTCTGCTTTCCTCATCTTCTCATTCAATTCCTTCCATCCACTGTCTCTCTTCTCTCTTCGTCTTCCATTTGTTCTGTTACTGTGCCTCTCCCTTTCTCCCCCCTTCCAAATTCATCTGGCACCCATCTTCTTTCCTCCTCTCCCCCCCCCCAATAGTCTGGCATTGCTGTCTTCTTCCCTTCCAGCATCTCCTCCCCACTCTCTGTTCCCCATTTCTCTTCAGCATCTTCTCCCCACTCTGTCATTCCCATTTCCCTTCAGCGTCTTTTCCCCACTCTCTCTTCCCCATTTCCCTTCAGCATCCTTCTCCCCCTCTGTTTTCCCCAGGTGCTTTCAGCATTCTTCTCCCCCTCTGTCTTCCCCATGTGCTTTCAGCATCCTTCTCCTCCCTCTGTCTTCCCCATGTGCTTTCAGCGTCCTTCTCTCCCCTCTGTCTTCCCCATGTGCTTTCAGCGTCCTTCTCCCCCCTCTGTTTTCCCCATGTCTTTCAGCATCCTTCTCCCCCTCTGTCTTCCCCATGTCGTTTCAGCGTCCTTCTCCTCCCTCTGTCTTCCCCATGTCCTTTCAGCATCCTTCTCCCCACTCTGTCTTCTCCATGTGCTTTCAGCGTCCTTCTCCCCCCTCTGTTTTACCCATTTCCCTTCAGCGTCTTTTACTCTCCACCCCACCTTTCCTCCCTTTTTCCCTCCCTGCCCCTTACCTTTGTGGCGCTTTCACCCCCCCCCCCTTACCTATCGATTTCCTGACTGTACCTATACTTTTATGTCTTCACAATTATTATTTTAACGATTCCAATTTCTGGTTCTTACATGGCTAAACGTAACCATAAGTTTGTTGCCCTGTACAACTTGAATGAATGGATATTATTGGCTCTATTCTATTCATTTCCTGATACTGTACTACACATATCATCATGACAGTATATAATTATATCAATCTGCTCCTGGGATACTGACATGCTCTGTTCTTCTTTGTATCATAACTTTCTTCTATTATTCTTGCTCTGGCTTTGTTTCTTTCTTACATGAACTGTCTTATAATGGCCATCATAATTAATAACTGCTTACTGTCACCTGGTTCTTATTTTATTTGGCTTTTGTCTTAATAGATAACTCCTACAATTCTGCATTGTTGTTAGCAGTACATAGAGAATACAGATAACCACCAATCATCTTCTATTTAGGGATGAGATTTTCATTTCTATCTATTAGGTTATATATGGAATGACATATTATGTCTATATATCCTCATAACAATATCATTATATCAATTTGATTATTGTGAAGTATAGCATAGAGCTACATCTGTGTATTTGTAGAATTTGTTGCTTAGATGCTCTATGTTGTTTTCTAAGTTTGATGTTCAGGCGATAAAATTATACCCTTCGATATGCATATCATATATGTTATGGGAACAGTTATGGCTTGTACAATCACTATGTAAGATGATTTTTGAATATCTAGTGCCGCATGACTGCCGTTAGATGTCATATCACGTATATTAGACTCTTTACTTCACAATATATCATGTCACCTATCGGCATTCTCCATAGTACTTGTTTATACGCAATTGCACAACTCAGTGCATATATAACTACTGTGGTGGTTGTTATAAGAGCGTTTTAAATTAGCATAAGGATGTTAAATGAGGTTAGCTCTACAATGTCTGTATTGAAGCATTTAACATACGCTGATCATATAGTAATGGCACTAACTCTACCGATATAAGTGATGACTCATATATAAGGCTCCAATTATAGATATCTAGATGTTGGGAAAGGAGTCATTGTCTCACCTATTGAGTTGCAGTATATAATTGTGTGCGCTGTGATCATATAACTAGCACAAGCTTATTAGTTATACACTAGGATTTCAACTTTTTCCTTTAATATTTACAACAGTTGAAATATTCCTGCAATGGTATTATTATTTTCCTATAGTGGTCAAATGTAGATCTATGTTACGCAGTTTGCAGCAGAGATGAGACTATGTTGCTTCTCATCTACTCGCTTCCCATAGGTATTTATACCATGTTTTTGTCTATGTTCTTTATTTTGTTGACAAAGATATGGTATAATGGTACAGACGTGGTTTATTTCAGAGATACACATCATATAGGTTCGGGACTTGTGTGGGATCACAGGAGCTACAGCAGCATAAATAACATCAATATTACATTAAATGGTTTTAAAGTTACTATCCTTGAATGTTAAAGGTTTTAACAACCCAATTAAGAGAAAGAAAATACTTACATATACTTCTCGTAAATCTCCTGATATACTTATGTTTCAAGAAACACATTTAACTGATATTGAAAGTCAAAAATTAAGAGTTCCTTGGGCTAGGGATGTATATTACTCACCAGCTGCAAAAAAGAAAAATGGCACGGCAATCCTAATCAGAAACTGCCAGAATCTTAAAGTCCTTTCTCATAAAAATGATGCAGAAGGTAGATGGAACATGATAACGTTACAGGTGATGACTTATAATATTACTATATTCAACATCTATGCACCGAACATAGATGATCCATCATTCTTTGATCATTTAACAGCACAAGCATTGGCGGAATCCACTCAAGCCTCCATTATGGCGGGGGATTTTAATTTGGTTCTTGAACCGTCCCTTGATAGGAAATCTAATGTCTCATACAGGATTACAAAGGCATGGCACAGCTTGCATAATTTGCTTTCCCAACTAGATCTAATAGACTCTTGGAGATTTTTCCACAATACAGATTCACAAGTTTCTTTCTATTCGTCCCCTCATAACTCATATTCACGCATAGATTATTTTTTTATAAGTAAAAGCTTAACACCTTACATACTAAATGCATTAATTAATGAAATATCGGTATCTGATCATGCAACTACAGAATTACATTTAGATAATTTGTTGCCTAAGATCACTGCTGGTAGTTGGAGATTCAATAATACATTACTGGAGGACCCACAATTTATCCTATACATACGATCCGCTTTAGCAGAATACTTTGCCTTGAATTCTAACGATCAGACTGATAGAGACACATTATGGGATGCATGTAAAGCCTACATCAGAGGTTGTATAATTGCTTATCAATCAAAACAAAAGAAAAACAACCAGAAAGCTCTCATGGATCTAGTCACAGAAATCAGAACTTTAGAAATATCGCATCAATCGAATACGGCAAATATGCAAATATTACAAAAGCTAAGAGAACGAAGACTAGCGTATAACATCAAGCTGAGCACGCAGGCTGGTAATACTTTATTCATGCAGTCTGCTTCTTATCATAGCTCAAACAATAGGAGTGGTCATCTCTTAGCTCAATATTTGAAAATACGTGAAGAGAAATCCTACATACATGCTATCACGGATGACTTGGGTAATAAACATACTGAGTCAAAAGAAATTATTAGTCATTTTAGGAAATTTTATGACTCTTTATATACCACAGAAGTAGTACACTCTGATTTGACGGAATTTTTAACTCCCCATTATCAAAGACCACAATTGTCTTTAAAAGACAATATCCCTCTTGAGGAAGAGATTACTGTCTCCGACATTATTGAGTCCCTTGCTGTAATGGCTAAGAAAAAATCACCGGGACCAGATGGGTACACAGTAGAATTTTATATCACTTTTCAAGAAATTTTGGCCCCTCAATTATGTCAACTATTCAGTTATTATAATACCACAGGGAATGTTAAAGGAACATTTACTGAGACGTCCATAATAGTATTACCTAAGCCTGGTAAGGATCCGATGAAAATTCAAAATTATAGACCCCTTTCCCTTATTAATGTGGATGCAAAAATTTTCGCTAAGATATTGGCTAATAGAATTCAGAAAGTGCTACCTACTTTGATAGGTAAGGAACAGAATGGTTTTATGCAGGGTAGATTAGCAAGTGACAATACCAGATTGTTCACATCTCTTATTCAAATTGCCCAACACTCATCGCATCCTTACCTGGCATTGGCGCTTGACGCGGAAAAAGCGTTCGATAGGGTTGAATGGGATTTTTTATTCAAGGCTATGACTTGGTTTGGGTTTTCAGACAGATTCATTTCCATAGTTAAGATTCTATATACTAATCCTTCTACCACTGTCAGAATAAATGGACTCATATCTGATATGTTTCATCCTTCCCGTGGTACTCGACAGGGTTGTCCTCTATCACCACTACTATTCAATTTGGCACTTGAACCTCTCCTTCTTCATATTCGGCACTCTCCTGATATAGCAGGTATTCGTTGTGGTACCTATGAGTCAAAACTTTCTGCGTATGCAGATGATGTGTTAATTTATACTGATCCTCCTTCTCTCCCATATTTATTGAAATTGATAAACACTTACTCTCAGTATTCTGGTTACAAGCTTAATGCCTCTAAAACAGAACTACTTCCCCTTAATAAACATATCTTACAACATGAGATAGCGGATTACACCTTTCAGTGGACGCAAACGAAACTTAAATATCTAGGTATACATTTTGGTCCCTCGGTTGAGGAAACAATAAAGTTTGCAGTAGAAGATATTCTCCTCATGATAACAACACTCGCTGCTAGATGGAGTCCTTTAAATTTAACATGGTGGGGACGAATGGAAACTATTAAGATGATGATAGCTCCCAAGATTCTATATCCTCTCAGTATGCTACCCGTTCTCCTTCCCTTATCTTTTTATAAAAGGGTGGATCAGTTACTGACTAAATTTCTCTGGAATAATAAGACTCCTAGAATAGCATTGAATAGATTAAAGTTGCCTAAATGGGAGGGTGGCAATAATTTCCCAAACTTTCTGGACTACCACTATGCTTTTTTACTCAGACAAGGTGCTAAATGGATTTTATATCAAGCTGATAATCCTTCAGTTAACAATTGGATTGAGTTAGATGTAGAAACATATAAATGGACTTCCCTACCACTATTAGCTTTTGTTTCATCCTCAGGATTTTTGACTCATAAAGATTATGTGTTGGAGTCAGCCGTGACTGCTATCCATTCTATTGATAACCTATCTCCTCATAAATGGAGTAACTCGTTACATATACCAATCTGGAATAATCCTCTCATACAAATTCAACATACTATGATAAATTGGAAGTGTTGGAAATTTGCAGGCATAACGACTTTAGGTCACATGTACGATGGAAGCAACTGGATTCCATATGATATACTCAGATCCCGCTATTGCCTACCTCCGTCTGCATTCTTCAGGTGGTTGCAACTCAAACATGCATTTCGCGACCTTATACATAAAAATGCAGGTACCTGGGAGGAACCTGATCTTTTAGGTTTATGCGAGACACTTACCTTTAAGAAAAAGGAAGCTTCAAATTGGTATAAACTCTTTCAATCATATAAACAACCAATATGCCATTCCACACAATCTAAATGGCAAGAAGAATTACGAATGCCTTTAGTAGAAACAGACTGGAACCATATGTGGTCTATGTTCTACAAACTAACCAGCTCAGCAGCATTATATCAGACCTTCTTCTTTTTGATTTACCGTGCCTATTGGACGCCTAACAAATTATCAAAACTACAGAAAGAGTCATCCAATGATCAATGCTGGTCATGTAAGCTCTTCCCAGGGTCGTTACAGCATATGATTTTTGACTGTCCCCTGTTGCAAGAATATTGGCATAAGGTATGGACACAAATATGCTTCTATCTAGAGCTTAAAGAACAACTTTCTTATCCAATCCTGCTGATTAGTTTGACTAGTCCTTATATGAAGTTACCTAAGGATAAGGTACCTTTACTTCAATTTCTACTATTAGTGGCAATACGTGTCATTCTTACTAACTGGAAAGATTTCTCAAACGTGAATCATATAGAATGGTGGAACACTGTCTGTTTATATGCCAAATATGAAAGAATAGCAGCTGAGCGGAGAGGTTCCCTGTCCAGATTTGAGAAGATGTGGGCACCATTGCTTCTATATACGACGAAACCTTAATTGGGAATACATGCCTGTGGCTCCTGTGGTCCTACTGACTCTGCTGTCGTTATTACTGATCCTGCTGTTGTGGTATAGTCCCATTGACGTATTACTTACTGCTATGATTCCATCATAACATTATTTACTGCTATGATCCCATTATAATAAGTTATACAAAACTCTCAACTTGATCTTATTGTATTAGATGTATCTGCTATGATTTGTTCCCACGTCTGGCCAGGTTTGCTGGTTATTGTTCTGTATTCTGTTTTTGAATACTATTCTGTTATTTGTATTAGGGCATGGAAGTCAATTTCATGTATATCCCTATTATTGTACACAATTATACTATCCTTGCCCTTAAGATGTATATTTTAAAATACTAATAAAGATGATTGAACTAAACTGCCTTCTTACAGCAGCCGGAGCGTTGTAGTTGCATATGGCTGCCGTAAAGGTCGTTTCTGATGCAACTTCCAGTTGCGTCGGAGATGAAGGTAAGGGTGTGTGTGAAAGCGCCACAAAGGTAAGGGGCAGGGAGAGAGAAAGGGAGCCGATTCAACTCGGCGGCAACAGTAAGGAGGGTGGCAGTAAAGAGGGAGGGAGCGCGATAGGGACCGGGCCGGCTGTGCACCCCCCTTAAGGCTGCACCCGGGGCACACCGCCCCTCCCCGCCCCCCGCCCCCCCTTGGTACACCACTGAAAGAGTCAATTGAAGATGTAAGAAAGTTGAGGATTTAATTTTGTCAGACAGACAAATTAAGGTTTCTCAAACAGCTGAAGAAATGGGCATCATGGCAGGTACAATTAGGAAAATAATTCATGAAAAGTTCAGTATGTCCAAGGTTAGAAACATAGAAGATGACGGCAGAAAAGGGCTACAGCCCATCAAGTCTGCCCACTCTGCTTACCCACCCCTGTCTATGCCCTAATGACCCAATTTTCTTATCTTGATCCTCGTAGGGATCCCACATGGGTATCCCATTTATTCTTAAAGTCTGGCACGCTGTCTGCCTCGATCACCTGCACTGGAAGCTTGTTTCAATGATCAACCACTCTCTCTGTGAAGAAATACTTTCTGGTGTTGCCATGAAATTTTCCGCCCCTGAGTTTGAGCAGGTGCCCTCTTGTGGCCGAGGGTCCCTTGAGAAAGAAAATATCATCTTCCACTTCGACACGTCCCGTGAGGTACTTAAATGTTTCGATCATGTCTCCCCTCTCCCTACGTTCCTCAAGAGTGTAGAGCTGCAATTTGTTAGTCTCTCTTCATACGAGAGACCCTTGAGCCCCGAGATCATCCTGGTGGCCGTCCGCTGAACCGATTCAATTCTGCGCACATCTTTACTGTAATGTGGCCTCCAGAATTGCACACAGTACTCCAGATGAGGTCTCACCATGGCCCTGTACAACGGCATTATGATTTCAGGCTTTCGGCTGATGAAAGCCTGAAGTCATAATGCCATTGTACAGGGCCATGGTTAGTGCAGGAGAGGTTCCTAGAATGCTGACACCATGCCACAAAGTCATGAAATTACAGTGCTGTCAGGAGAACTTGGAGATGCTCCGTGAAGACCAAGTGATTTTTTTTTTCATTGTTGGTGACTGGAGATGAGACTTGGGTCTATCACAGAGATCCTGGGTCCAAAATGGAGTCAATGCAATAGAAGCACAAGTCAGCCCCCACCTCAAAAAAAAGTTCATGACAGAAAAATCTGCTGACATAATCATGGCAACTGTCTTCTAGGATGATGAAAGACATTTGCTTCTGGAGTTCTTGCCACAGAAGACAACCATAACCAGGGAGAGTTACGTCAACACAATAATTATTTTGTGGGAGTCAATCAAGGAGAAAAGACAAGGAAAACTCAAAGCAGACATGCTGCTTCTTCACGACAATGCACTGGTGCATATGTTACAATAATCACAAGCTGCCATCTGAGAGTGTTGGTTTCAGCAGATGAACTATCTGTCCTACAGTCCTGACCTGACTCCCTTGAATTATTTCCTCTTCCGAGTTCTGAAGAAATCGCTCCATGGACAGTGTTTTTCAAGTGATGAAGACGTAAAGAAGCTATGGCATCCTAGTTTGAAGATCAAACAGAAAAATTATTTTCAAAGGGCTTAAAGTCAATTCAGGAAATGTGGATAAAACGTATGGAGCTATCAAGGGACTATATGGAAAATAAAAATTAACTTTTCTTTCCTACTCAGTTAGATCAATTATTGAATGTTCCTCGTATTTACAATTTCTTTCAGTGTTGGCAGTCATCAGGTTCAAAAGTTAAACTTGCTAAACAGTCCCTTCTCCATAACCCTACTGTTCAAATCCTTTAGTCCTCTGTCCTCCATAACCAGTAAGGGTCTCCCTTGATGCTGCAGCCTTAGCAGGAGAAACAAGAGAAACCAAAGCCTGTATTTTCTGTCAAACCCTCTTCAGAATATCAAGACTTTATTCTTGATCTCTTATTCTCTATTTCAGGAACCATTTAGGAATCTCCCTTGGTGTAAGGTTACCAGACATCTGGATTTCTCCGGACATGTCCTCCTTATCGAGAACATGTCTGGGGGTCTGGACGGCTTTTCAAAACCCAGAACTTTGTCCAGGTTTTGAAAAGCTTCCTTGAATTTGCATCGGGCAGGAGGACATCCGTGCATGCATGGATGCCATGCGATGACATCACAAGCACGGTGCGCGTGACATCATCGCATTCGCAGATGCCCTCCTGCCCGAAAAGAGCAGGCAGCGGGGGTTGGGGATAGGGCAAGTGGGGGTGGGACTGGTGCATAATGGGGTAGGGATGGGTGGAACTGGGAGGATATGGGGTGAGTCTAGGCGGTCTGAATTCTACTAAAGTATAATTTGGTAACCCTACCGTGGTGCCAGGGCCTTGATGGGAGAAACAGGACAACCAAAAGTCTAGAGTTTAGTTCGTACTCTCCTTTTATATCCTCTCCCCTCCCCTTGGCAAAAGGGTCCTCCTACTCCTCCCCTTATTTCTCTTTTAACCACACATATAACTCTGTGACCTCCTGAAAATTCCAACACCACTGCCTTTATAGCAGTGGCATTTTTCAGGGAGGGTCACATAAATATAAGTTGCACATTACTGAGTGGAATCACAGAACCTCAAAAGAGTCATGAGTGAACTGCCCGTTCTTATCAGTTGGGCAGATGATGATAGGCTGGAAGATGGAAATAATTGAGGCAGGAGAGCAGGAGCTGAAAAGGGCTGAAAAGCAAGAAAGGGATTGAATTTGGAAAATTCCAAATGATAAATTACACATTACAGAGTGGAATCACAGAACCCCAAATGAGTCACGCATGAAATCTCCAATTGATGGCCGATGTCAATTGGGCAGTTCACACATTATGTCCCACAGATAACAAATTTTGAATTGGCCCATTAGTGCCAGGAAATACCTGTCACCATTAAAATCACTTTTCAGTCTCATTTCATTTTGTAATGCAGAATATTTTTTCTTTTTTTTTCCATCTGGATAATTTCTTATTAAGGTAAGGTCACATGATTTCTGTCTGGATGCTGCACTCCATTTGGTAATAAAAGACAGGTGTTTTCTTTATCATGTTTGCATTAGCTCCTTGCTCATTAAGAATGTAATTACATTTGTTCTTACAAAAGAGTTAATGTTCCGTGACTGTAAAATTAACAAACATGTTGAATAAAGTAACACTATTATGCAGTGCTTCTGCAGGATATTTTCATAATCAAATTTATACTCACTTTGAGAGGTATATATTAGCCCTCTCACTACATAGGCAGCGGAATGCTTTTTGTTTGGTGGGGAACAAAGGCTCTGCCCTAGCCCCAGCAGAATCCTGTGGCATGACCTCTCTCTCCAGCTTTACTCTCCCACCTACCTTCCCCGGTTGCTGTAATTTTAAAACTTTGGACAGCCGCCGCTCAGTGTCAACAAGCAGACTTGCCCCAGAAGTCTTCATTCTGCAGCGACTTCCTGTTCCCGCATAGGCAGGACGCCATAGAATGAAGGGTTCCGGGGCAGGCCTGTTCTTTGACGCTATGCGGCAGCTGCCCAAAGATTTTAAATTACCGTGGCCAGGAAAAGATAGGTGGGAGAGTAGAGCCATAACTGACCGCCAATTTGGGGGGAAACCATGACCCCTGTGGCCTCCCCCGTTCTGACGCCTATGTCTCGTTTTGATAAATAAAACACCAATTTGCTGAAAATAAATGGCTGGATATACAGTATAGGAAAAAAATAAATAGCAAAATAAATACATACAATAAAAAATAACTATAATAATAATAATAATAAAAAAAAGTTAATCAAAATGGTTGAAAACTATTTAGAGGACACAGGAGGAGCTCCCACAGAAGAGTTCACAGTTGCAACCAGACCGCTTAGTCATGCAAACATGTGAGAAACAAAGGAGTGTATGCAATGCCCTATAGTATGCAATTCATCATAGCTCTCTTGCTGTCTTTCTTGGGATTCATTTTATTTTCTCTCTCACATACACATGCACTCAAAAATCAAATATTATAATACAAAGAAAAATGCTTATATAGATATAGCTAGGGGGTACTAGCCTGATCCCTACTAATTCAGGTGAGCTGCTCCTGGTGCTTCCAGATTTGAGATTACTTAGATAATAGAGAAAACGCGTGATAGTGTCATAAAATCCAATAAGATCATGACAAAAGGAGCACAGTTGAAATCAAAAGAGTCGTTGTCTACCCTTACCCCTTTTCAATAATTTACTACTCTGCATTGTGCACTTTAGAGGTATGAGTACATATTATCCTTTAGCAGAGTGCTACAGGTAATAGAGTTCAAAGCTATGAATAGCAATGAGGTGCTTGTGAAGAGAATTGTCACATATACAAGGCCTGGATTTCTATAGAGATAAATTTGGCCTGTGTGCTTGGTAACCAAAATCTAGGAGTGGAATGTTGGGCCCAAACGTTTGAGTCATGGAATGAAGAGTACAGTTATCTGCTATGTCCTCTCAGTATCACCTGCTGAGGCTGATCATAGTAACATAGCAGATGACGGCAGATAAAGACCCGAATGGTCCATCCAGTCTGCCCAACCTGATTCAATTAAATTTTTTTTTAATGGGTTTTTAAAATTTTTAAATTTTTTAAATCTTTATTAATTTTTAATCTAGAACAGTGCCATACAAATAAAAGAACAATAATTATTACATTACATTACATTACATTAGAGATTTCTATTCTGCCATTACATTGCGGTTCAAGGCAGATTACATACATTATTATATACATTGCACTATTAACAGTACGGATAACATATATATCATTCAAATTTTACAGAATTCTTATATTTAATAGTAACATAACATAGTATATGATATAAATGAAGAAAATTTTTTTAATTTTTTCTTCTTAGATATTTCTGGGCAAGAATCCAAAGCTCTACCCGGTACTGTGCTTGGGTTCCAACTGCCAAAATCTCCATCAAAACCTACTCCAGTCCATCTACACCCTCCCAGCCATTGAAGCCCTCCCCCAAACGGCCATATACAGACACAGACCGTGCAAGTTCCCCGTGCCATTTCCTTTCAATGTGGCCCATCGAGACTGAAAACCTTAGACTATAAACCTACCCACAGATACTTCTCTTATGGACCTAGCTAGCACTTTGAATCATGGAGGACACTATAATGTGTGGTTCAAAAACACAAGTTAGGCCATAAACAGCAGAGAAAGATGGAACTTGAGACGACACTACTTTCTTCTCACTTCTTCTGTTCTCGGCATGGATCAGCAGCAGTGAAAGGGTTATCACTGTGAGAGAGATCAGAAGTGTCAGAGAGGGGGGATTATTGACAGGAAATAAGAAGAATTTAAAGGAGGCATCTTGGGAGATGAAGGTAGGCAGAAAGATGGAACAAATTGAGAAGGGAGAGAAAGGGATTGAGAAGAGCTAAAAAGAGCTGGCAAGCAAGAAAGGGATTGACTTTGGAGAATCCGCTTGATGAACAGCCAAGTTTGTGCACGAGAGAGAAAGGAATTGATCTTCACAAAGAGCACCAGCAAACAAAACAGTGAAGATGACAAGAAAAGGCTAAAGAATCTTTAATCTTCAATTATGTAACTCGACATGGGCCTGTGTTTCAGCTAGCTCAGGGATCTCAAAGTCCTTCTTTGAGGGCCGCAATCCAGTCGGATTTTCAGGATTTCCTCAAGGAATATGCATGAGATCTATGTGCATGCATTGCTTTCAATGCATATTTATTGGGGAAATCTTGAAAACCTGACTGGATTGCAGCCCTCAAGGAGGGACTTTGAGATCCCTAAGCTAGATTGTCTTCATCAGGAGTCCAAAATATCACATTAATAAACATAAAAACATCAAAAATCCAGATTATGGCTGCATTTCATATATAATAGTAGATCAATAAAAATGATCTGGATTTTTAAAGTTGGTTTGCACAGTTTTGTAGCAATACATTGCAAGGTGTTGCCCTTGGACGATGGTTAGTGTGTACTTTTACATGAATTTGCATAAAGCTTCAATGATAGACCCCCCCCCCCACACACACACACACACACACACAGCTTTTTAGTGCCGGACAGTGCGCTGAATGCTCTGGGCTGCTCCAATGCTCATATGAACTCTATGACCGTCAAAGCAGCGCAGAGCATTCAGCGTGCCAGACGGTGCTAAAAACCTCTTGCACAGTTTTGTACAAAGGGTGTGTGTGTGTGAATGTGTAAGCTTAATTTATTATATACTTTAGAGGCTTGGCGTTAGCTGAATTGGTCATAGACCTTTCAGCATCAGCATTTCTATCAATAATTTTTCAGGTATTTATACAGTTTTCATGAAGCCATCCATTTTTTTCTATTCTTGCTTTAAAGATTTTTTTGATGTCTTAGACTGGGTTTTACTAAACGGTGCTAGAGGTTTGTAGTGCAGAACGGTGAGGTAAATGCTACAACGATCATAGGAATTCTCGCTGGTCCATGCTATAAACCTCTGACACCCTTAGATTGATGTTTGCCTGAAATCTAGGAATATAAAGAATGAGTTCTTAATTTGAGAGGTATATGTACACTTCTCAGCCACTTTTAGATTTATTATTATAAGTTTTCATTGTTTTTATTGATGTACAGTTATATATTGTGTTAAAATGCATCATCATCATTTTTGTTGATGTACTGTTATATAATATATATGGAATGCATTGTCATAATTTGTTGTCAAGTCGAGTAATTGAAGATTACAATAAAGATTGTTTGGACTTTCTTCTTGTCAACTTCACTGGAAAGGGTAGGGATGGAAAGGGGTAGGGATGGAAAAGGGAGCAGGGTCAGGAATACTTTCACTCTTAGTCTTCAATCTTAATCATTGGTGGTTCTAGACAGAAATATTTAGAGTGGCAACAGGGGGTAAGATATATAGTATTTGGAGGGTGCATACCCCTTTTTCCCCCCACTTTAAATTAGCATTATAATTGATAACATCATTCAACAAAATTCTTCTGTATGGGAATGAAATCTAGATTCTCTAGAGCAGGGGTGCCTAAAAGGTCAATCGCAATCGACCAGTAGATTGAGAAGGCAACGCGAGTCGATCGTGTTGCCTTTGCATTCCACCTGCTTCACGATGCAGAAGCGCTAAGCTGACCAACCTTCCCCACCCGCATTCAATTTTGACGTCGGATAGGAATTTCCGAGCCAACCAATCGCTGCCTGGCTGGCTCGTAACTTCCTCTCCAACGTCAGAGTTGATGTCGGGGGTGAAGGATGGTCGGTCCGGCGCTTCTGCGTCGGAAGCAAGGAGAGCTTGGTGTGGCGGTGGTTTGGAGGCCTGTTCCCCGATGGCGGTGGCAGTGGCTTGGGGGAGGGCAGGGAGAAAGAAAGAAAGAAGGGAAACAGAAAGAAACAATTATATTGTTGGTAGATCATTTTGACTTGGTCATTTTAAAAGTAGCTCGCAAGCCCAAAAAGTGTGGGCACCCCTGTTCTAGAGGATTGATGAGAATCTCAAGATAAACACTGAAGTTCCGGTTCTATATCACAAATTCCATATTCCCATTACAACATGCTATACAAAATTCAGGTTGTGATTATCACCTCAGGAATAGCACACACTCCTTTGACCACCATACAAGAGGCTGCTGAAAATTGCTCAGGCCATGCAAGAAAGTTGACACAGTCTCCTTTGAGGGTTATACACTTAGTCCAGTCATTTTCCACAATTTTTATTCTGCATCTTTCCAAAGGAATTAAAAAAGTAGAAAATCACTAGTCCTAAGAATTTTTATTTTGAGTGATAATGCTTTCTAACAGGAACGGTATGTGAAATGCTGCATAACCCTGCAGAAAAAAACCCCACAAAACCTATATTGGAAAAATTTACCAAATCATAAGAGTTCTAACCATCCTATGAAAAAACAGTGTTATAAATATTACACTGGAACCTAGAGCACCAATATACCTGCTGTTTGGAATCTAGAACAGTGTTTTTCAACCTTTTTATACCTATGGACCAGCAGAAATAAAAGAATTATTCTGTGGACCGACATCAGTCTGTGGACAGGCAGTTGAAGAACACTGGGCTAAGTCGTGGACAACACCCTGCCCATCTCTACCCAATCTCCACCCAAGACCCCGCCCCCATAATAGTACTAATTGTAACACTATTTTTTCCATTCATTTTTCACAGATACACAATATAATCTTATTAACAACATGTCAGAGAGAAGGCTTCCGGTTCAGGCCTAGACGTGCATAGGAGCCATTGCCCGTGGCTTTGTGCACTGAATCAGTGAGGAAGAGGGAGCTGACTCGAAGATAACGCCGCATCGATCGCACCGTGGACCGGCGGTTGAAGAACACTGTTTTGGGCCTGATGCACATGCTGGTCCTGTGGACCGGCAGGAAATTTCTGTGGACCGGTGGATGAAGAACACTGATCTAGTACACACTGTACTTTTACATAGCCACTTCATGCTAGCAAAATCCCTCACCTCAGTCGCATATGCAGAAATATAGACAGACCCTCACCTGAAACAAAATAGGGAACCTCAAAAGCATGCAGACAAAACCTGAAATGGATACTCCCAAGAAAACCAGACTCTAAGCAGTGCCAATATTGGTAAAAGAGAAAAAGAAATGTATTTTGTCCTGTACTCCACTAAATATGTAAATTGAAAAGATGTGCATTTTCCCCAAAGAGGACACAGTCTAATCCTTAAAAAGCACAAAAAATATTAAGATAACCAGAAAGCTCTAAAATACCAAATTGAAAAATGCTGGATAAGTTATATGGACAGCAGCTTGATATCGCCTCTCGCCCAACAACCCTTGACACTAACCCCGGCCTATCTTTAATCTTGCCTTATTCTATATGTACATTTGCCTATACTGCAACTTGTGCAGTCAGAATTTATTTATTCAGAGAGGCAGGAATTTGAAAGTGACCTTCAAAAATCTTAGGGATGGGTCCTCAGATTATTTTATTTTGCCAGAAGTTTTCTGTGTCCTATATTTGGGTGAATCAAGTCTCAAGTCCATTTACAGGAAGCCACTAAAGCATCACCTTTTTAGGGAAGGAGGGGTGGACTGCCTCATGTTGGTTGCTTCAATTTTCTTATGCTCATACAGTTGTACTATAAACTATTGGAGACCATGGGGCTCCTTTTGCTAAGCCACCCTAGAGCCTTAACGTGCAGAATAGTGCATGCAAAATTGGCGCGTGGGCTAGACCTTAATGCCAGCATTGAGCTGGCGTTATTCTAGAAACCACAAACAGCAGCAAAAAAGGTCTGATGGACTTTGAAAGTAACTAACTTCTGTCTCGAGCACTGGACTACAATCCTATGCCATATAAATAATATAATTGAAAAAAGGAGGGAGTCTCCGTGTGAAGAACCAGCGAAAGGAGAACGACATCTCCAGCACTCACATGCTTAGGTAAAAGTCTAATAACCTCCACCTGCACACCCATCATCGAATCCCTCCTGTGTGCACCCACCAACCAAATCAAAAAATAAAGTGAAATAAGGTGAAATTCAACAGTGATAATAATAAATCACATATTCACAATGCATAGCGCGCGGTAATTTTGTGCGTGCGCTAAAAACGCTAGCGCAGCTTAATAAAAGGAGCCCCATATCTAAAATGCTTTTTTGCCATCTAAACAGCACATTGTGGCAGAAATGCCTCAATTCAGCCATGATCTGAATCACCAGAGAACTGTTATTTGAGGCATCATAATTGACGCCCTTGAGCTAGACCACAGATAAAGAACAAAAACCTGTTCAAAACCTGATTTAGAGTTGGCAGAAGAGTCTGTTTTATCTCTCACGGAATATATAGGCATTCTGTTCTGTCAGTGCTGTGTTACCAGCTTGTATGACAAGATATGATTTGCAGTGACAACACAAAGTGCCCTCCAGCTCTTTTTTTTTTTTCTCAACTACTTTACTGCTGTTAGCCAATATGTGGTTGGGCACATTGGAGGACCTTAAGACAAAGATACACAATCTCTATCTCCTTCTATTGAAGCTAAGGCCCAAAATAGCAATTAGAATCATTTTATATCTAATCTAATCTAATCTAATCCTTAGGTTTGTATACCGCATCATCTCCACGTTCGTAGAGCTCGACGCGGTTTACAGTAGGAGAAATAGGAAGGAACTACAACAGAGGGTTAGAGGTAGAAGTGTGAAGAAAATTTAGAGGACTTGGGATGCCAAGATATAAGAGTTTCCTTGATTCCTAAGTTGGAGGGAGACTTACATTTTTTGAGAAAAGCCAGGTTTTCAGATGTTTGCGGAAAACTTGGAGAGAGCTCAAGTTCCGAAGAGGGGAGGTAAGGTTGTTCGAGAGCTCAGTGATTTTGAATTGGAGGGAGGTCCCTAGCTTTCCTGTGTGGGAAATGCCTTTTAGCGAGGGGAAGGATAGTTTTAATTTGTGGGAGGATCTGGTGGTATTAGGGTTTGAGGAATTCCAAGAAAGAGGGATAAAGGGATATCATGAAAGTACTTTAATGTTGCTCCATGTTTTAGGTTTTTAAGGTCCATCATGCATTAATCTATAGTATATGTTTTTATTCCTTTTGGTTTTTGCTTGATCATGATTTTTAATGTTTATTCGCTTTAATGGTTCTTTTTCATTTTGCTTCGTCTAGTGTTATCAGTCCCCACGGATACCGAAACTAGGATCCTAGTTGGGACATTTGATAATTTTGTGATTTTCTACCATAATAAAGTAACTGGTTGATTTTGACATCTCACTTGTGTCCTTTTTTTGTTTGTTTGTTACATATTGAGGGAAGTCTCTTCTTTCTTCCTCTGTTCGCTGATATATTAGGTCAGGTAAAACCTGGCCTAATGTACCAGAGCTTACTTCTAGGATGTCTAGCAATGCCTATATCCATGCTGCTCCTTGTGACCCTGAGCAAGTCACTTAATCCCCCCATTGAAGACCAGGCACATGATTCGATTTCATTCATTAATACTATGAAAATAAGTTGCCTGATCTGTGGACTATCGAAAATTCTTGCCTTCAGTTTTTCCATGGTAAGTTCAGGTAACATATGCGCTATGGGGCTCAAAATCAAAACTTTAAAACGTTCAAAAACCAGCCTAAGTCGGCACTTTGACGTCCAAGTGCCGATAATCAAAACCAGCTTTCTGGTGAAGGGATTCAATAATCCAGTGAAAAGGCTAAAATTACTACGTTACACTGAACAGTATAGTCCTGATATAATATTCTATCAAGAAACTCATCTGCACCAAAATGGGCGTATCCCCCTCTATTTTCGCCCTCTGCAGGAAGGAAGAATGGAGTTATTACTCTGATTAAAAAACGAGCAGATATCAGTATTATCTCTTCCTCACATGACATGGAGGGTAGATGGCTTCGTGTCACATTAAAAGTGGGTAATTATACTATCCACACTTATAATATCTACGCACCAAATCAGGACTGCCCAGTATATTTTGAAACTTTGGCTGATGACATTAACACGACAGCTACCCACCCTATGATAGTGGGAGGAGATTTCAATTTGATCTTGAATCCGGAGAAAGACAGGAAATCTAAGACCGTCTATAAGAAGTCCAGAGCTTGGCATTGTCTGCAGGATCTTTTATACCAACTAAAATTAATAGATCCTTGGAGAATACAACATCCAACAGATGAAGCTTATACCTTCTTTTCGCCACCACAAGCATCCTACTCAAGGATTGATTTCTTTTTACTTAGCTATACTTTAATACATAAAGTAGACTCCACAGATATCCAGCCGTTAACAGTATCAGATCACTCATCTATAACGCTCACTCTGAAGGTCCTCATTCCTCCTACAACACCTGGTATATGGAGGTTTAATTCCTCGCTTCTACAGGATACCACTTTTACAGATCACATTGCAACTCATATCACTGATTATTTCAACATCAACAAAGTGGAAGAGACTTCTTGGCAGACCACGTGGGATGCATTTAAATCGTATATTAGGGGAATAATTATCTCTTATGCTGCTAAAAAAAAATCCGAACATAAAAGAAGAATGCATGGAATGGAATCTCGTATATCGTCTTTGGAATCAGCCCACATCGCGGATCCTAATGACATTGCTCTCCAAACTGAGCTGAATAAACTACGGTATGAATATAATTTACAATTAAGCACCGCAGCTGCATCGGAGGTTCTTATCCAAGCCTCGCACTATTATGCTACTTCCAATAAGGCCGGTCATCAACTGGCACAATACTTGAAACTGAAAATGGAAAAAACGTCTATACCAGCCATAACAACGACTAATGCTGAGATTGTAACTTCCGATACGGAAATCTGTCATCAGTTTCATTGCTTCTATAATGACTTATATAAGTCTGAAAATCCTACCACTCCGTTAATAGAAGAATATCTATTACATCTTGATGGACCCAAACTGAATGAGTCGGATAATGAACTTCTGTCTGCTCCTTTAGAACTGGATCATCTTAAAGAGACTTTGAAATGCATGGCCAAACACAAAGCCCCAGGACCGGATGGATTACCAGTGGAGTTTTATTTGGCCTTCCAGGAAACGTTATTACCATTCTTGCTGGATTATTTGAACCATCTCATCGATCAGGGGTCGGCGGAGGGCTCTTTTACCGATGCTCTGATAATTGTCTTACCGAAACCGGACAAAGACCCATTGTATGTTTCGAACTACAGACCCTTGTCATTGATAAACATTGATGCCAAACTCTATGCGAAACTATTGGCAACCAGACTACAGCTTGTTCTATCTAAATTAATACACCCAGATCAAAATGGATTTATGAAAGGACGCCTCGCCAGTGACAATTCTCGCCTATTTTCTCATATTATCTCACTAACATCTGATCTGTCTTCATCCTACGTCACCATTGGCCTGGACGCGGAAAAAGCTTTCGATCGGGTGGAATGGACTTTTTTGTTTCAGGTTCCAACTTGGTTTGGCTTTAAGGATCCTTTTATTCGAATGATTAAAGTCTTATACTCTCATCCGACTACTAGACTTCGCATCAACAATGTTTTATCTGACTCATTTCGACCATCAAGAGGCACTAGACAAGGTTGCCCTTTGTCACCACTATTGTTCAATCTAGCTCTGGAACCGTTGTTAATTGATATTCGTACCAACACTAACATCAGTGGTTTTCAGCTAACTGATTTAAGTTTCAAATTGACAGCATATGCAGACGATGTACAGATTTACACGATCCTAGATTCCATACCAGCTGTCTTAAAAACAATAACTGCATATTCTTCAGTATCTGGTTATAAACTTAATTTGTCTAAATCTGAAGTCATGCCGCTCTCTGGTCTACCGTGCGGTGAAGACATAAAATTAATGGGCCTCAAATATGCCCCTACTAAATTGAAATACCTAGGGATTTATTTTGGTGTCTCATTGGATGAGACTCGTGATTACAATATCTCCTATATAACGGACATCATCAACAAAACCACCACCAGATGGTCACCATTGAAATTATCATGGTGGGGGCGTTTGGACTCTATTAAAATGATATTGGCACCAAAAATTACATACATACTGTCTATGATACCATTTTTATTTCCTCTGTCTGCTTATAAAAAATTTGAAGCTGCTTTGGTTAAATATTTATGGAATGCTAAAACGCCTCGCATCGCCCTTCGGAAGTTGAAATGTACCAAAGAAAACGGAGGTGTTAATTTCCCTAGCCTCTACGAATATCATGTGGCCTTTCTATGCAGACAAGGGTCTCAATGGATCCATAATACCACTGACTCGAATATACCTGCTTGGTTAAAATTGGAACGTTCTTTACTGCCTGAGGAAAATCTCAGATTGCTACCTTTTGCTCATGGAACGCGCAAGATTTGTAGCAATGTTATTCTCTCTTCCACTATAACAGCTCTCCGAGAGTTAGATAACATAGCTCCTATACAATGGAATAGTACCACCAGCTCGCCTATATGGCGGAACCCTGAAGTACAGATTCAAGGCCGTTATATTGAGTGGAAGTCATGGCGCAAGAAGGGCATATGGTTCATTGATCAGTTATTATCAGATCTCAAATGTATTGATTTTGGTACATTGTCTAGGTCTTTTAATTTAGAACCTGTTCACTATTATGAATGGCTTCAAATGAAACATTGTCTAACATCATATCTCAAGAAAATGGAATTATTGACTGTTACACCTACTATTATGGAGTGGGCTGCCCTTATTGACTCTACTGCTGGCCAAGCATCGGCCTGGTATAAACTGTTACACAAACATAGGTTCAAGCCCCCTGTAGTGTTGTATGACATTTGGGCCCATGATATCATGGTTTCTGTGGAACAACATGATTGGGAAGAAATTTGGTTAACATCATTCAGAGCTTTAAAATCATCTGCCATTTGGCACACTGTACTGTTCCTATATCACAGAGCTTATTGGACGCCACTCAAATTGTCCAAAATTGGGCCACCTGCTTCAAACAAATGTTGGAACTGTATGTCCACAGTGGGAACTTTAGACCACATGATTTACCATTGTACTCACCTTCAGTCGTTTTGGTCTGATGTCTGGTCTACTGTTAGTCAAATACTGCATATTGATGAGGCCATATCTATCGCTATTGTTATATATGGGGCCAAAGCTTTACAGAATACTCGCCTAGATAAATTTGAAGCTAGATTGCTTAAATGTCTAATTCTCATTGCAGTCCAAACCATATTATCTAATTGGAAAGACTTTTCATTGTTACATTATAACTCTTGGTGGAATACTGTTTGTCTCTTTTCTAAATACGAATCAATAGCCGCTGACAAGACTAATTCTTTTCGCACTTATAACAAAGTATGGTCTCCTGTCTTAACATACTGTGTATCGTCATAGCCCAATATGTTTCTGATTGTACTGACTTTGGACACAATCTTTTGGTTCTACTATACTTAGTAAGTCTCATGACCTTAACGAACCTTATTTCATAATACCTGCACGATATATTTATTTATTTATTTATTTATTTATTTGGTTTCTTTATCTATACATATCTCGCTGATTGTTTCACTGAAATGCAAGATCTGTGGTTCTATGTATTTTATGTATATGTTTACGTTTTTCCGTTTTATGTTTTGTACTGTTTACAAAATTTAATAAAACTGATTGAACTTAAAAAAAAAAAAAACCAGCTTTCTGGACGCGCAACAGCACTTCTAAGCTGCTGTGTGGCCAGAGAGCAAAGGGGCTTGTTGTAAGGTGTGTTATGGGTGGGAATCAGGCGAGCTTCAACCATAATCAAAGCTTTCCTAGACGGAACTTAGATGCTGGCAGTTAGACCTGTTTGAGTTGAATCTAAGTTCCACAAAAGTGGCAAAACTGACAAAAAGATCACTGGAGGATTTAAGGCATGAACCCCCCCCCCAACCCCTTACTCCTCAGTGGTCATGATTCCCTCCCACCACCCAGAGTGAAAAAAAAACCCAAAGTCTTCCCATCAGTTGATCGTAGCAGAAGAAACCCCCATCAGCTGAGCCAGTTTTGGGGATTCCTGGAGGCTGATTGGGATTCCCCCCTGCAAAGATCTGCTGAGTCGCGGAGCCCTATACCCCTCCCCCTGACATCTCCCACATTCCTCTCACATCCTGACTTTGCCCTGATATCCCGGATATCTCCTGACATCTATGCCCCCCCATCTCCCTAACATTCCTAGGACCCCCTCCCATATCCATGGAACCCACTCTGTACCTTCGGAAGAGCAAACAGTAGGAGGGAAGCTCACTCCCTCCTGACTGCATGCTACAAATGACAGGGCTTCCCCCTCCCAATGCATCTTGGGATGCATTGTGGTGATGCATTGTGCAATGCATTGTGGGATGCAAAATGGCAATTTTGAGAAAATCAGGGTCTTTGGCCCCTCCCATGCATTCCAAGATGCATTGAGAGGGGGAAGCCCTGTCATTTGCAGCACACGGCCATGTAGGCAGGAGCTTCCCTCCTGCCGTTTGCTCTCCTGAAGATATGGGGAGGTTCCGGGGATGTGGTAGGGGGGCCAAGGAATGTTGGGGGAATGTGGGGGGGGAGGAGATAGGGCAATGTCGGGTGTTAGGGGCAGATGTTGGGATGTCAGGGGGATGGGTGTAGGGCTTTGCGGCTCAGCTGATCCTGGCAGGTAGAATCCCCAACAGCTGAGCCACCAGGAATCCCCAAAACCAGCTTAGCTGATGGGGATTCCTTCTGCCGCAATCAGACAAGGTAGTTGCTTTTGAACATTTTTTATGTACAGTAAGTTTTTCCTGCAGAGCTCACTGTTTTAACATGCAAAAATGACCTTAGCAAGCACCTTGAACTTTACTGTATAGGCTCCATAATATACTCTCTTTAGAAGTCTTACAATCTCAACCAAATGGTGTGTGGTGAGAGAAGACTGAAAGGACTAATGAAGATTTACATACCTCAGGGAGAGAGAAATTGGGATATAGAATAATAATTAACTTCAGTGCCCTCTGCTTTAAGGAAAGAGCTTAGCTAGGCAAACTCACTGAATGATAAAACAGAAGGAGAAAAATCATTGGCAAAACTAAAGAGAACTTCATATGTCAAACAAAGCCTTGTATAGAGTTTCTTCAATATTACTTGCTTGTTTGAAATGTCTAGCACTCTTTGGATTGATGAATCATCAGTCCAAGCACCAGAATTCAAAGAGACAAGTGCAGTGAAGAAAATCAACATTTGTCATAATGTAATAGGGGTAATTAATAATAATTCTGATATGTCAAATAGTTGCACATATGACAAAGTTCTGCACAAGTATGGATTCCTATTGCTATGATCAAGTAAATGCTGTAGTGTTTTTCTGTTTCTAAGATAAGCTATTCAAACAGAACGAAATATGCATAGGTGCCATTGGCCAGTCCTGGTTTTGAACTTACATTCCAAGCAGTGGCGTAGCGGGGCTGTGCGATGCCCTCTCCCGTTACTACTACTGTTTATTATTTCTATAGCACTGAAAGGCGTACGCAGCGATGTACATTTTAACATACTGTAGACAGTCCCTGCTCAGAAGAGCTTACAATCTCCCTTCCCTGCCCCTCCTGCCGCGCACACGCCCTCCTTCCCCACACCTTTTTATCCTCGGTGTGAGCAGCCACAAAGTAGCTGATCGCGTCAGCTTTGGCAATCTCTGACGTCACCTTCTGGGCGCGGGTCCCGGAAGTGATGTCAGAGAGCGACGAAGCCAATGCGAGCAGTTACTTCGCGGCTACTCACACCGAAGATAAAAAGGTATGGGGGAAGGAAAGAAAAGGGGCACATGCGGCAGGGGGGCAGAGAACACGAGGGGTGCCAGAGCCCCAAGGAAGATCATGCCCGGTGCGGACCGCACCCCCTGCACTCCCCCTTGCTGCGCCACTGATTTCAAGGTAGTGTGGGATTTGTAGTGCCTGATCTGCCCATTGACATCAGTGCTGCAAATTCCAAAATGTTTCAGGATAGGGGTGGTTAGAAATCTAGGGCTGTCCCAAATCTCCAGCTTGGAACTGGGTAACTTGGTATCTGAAATATGACTCTGCTAGGTCACATGCATCACTCACCTGGAAGCTTTTATGCCTCCCAGAGCCGGGCCTACCATATGGGATGTGTCAATACCCAATACTGTCTCACCTGTCATGCAGAGGTGAACTCTTACTTTCATGGTCTTTGGGATTGTGAGAGTATTCAGAGCTTTTGGGGGGCCTTGGCTTCCTTTCTTCAGGGTCTCCTAAGGGTTTCTGTTCCTGTCTCTGCATATCATATGTTGTTCGCTCATTTTTCTTTGTTTTCTGTGTATACCTCTGCGGAGAAACTGTTTTTGAGCAAATGTTATATTTTGGGGAAAAAGTGTATATTGAATTTCTTGCTGGCGGATGTTCCTCCCTCCTTCTGGTACTGGAGTAATAAATTACATGACCTTCTAGGCTGGGAGGCCACGCTGGATTCTTCCTCTCGTCGACGGAGCAGAGACTTTGTTCATATTTGGACTCCCTATTTGGACAGTTTGTCTCCCCAGGTTCGTAGTCGTATCTTGAATAGACTGCAGTTGTATTCCATTCCGCCTGTCTGATCTGGGGGGCGGGGGGTTGGGGGTGTGGGGTTCTGGAGGGGGTCTGCTTTTGGGGGGGATAGGGGGGGGGTGCTTTGTAACCTGAGAGGACATAAGAGTCCAGTCCTCTTGGGGGAGGGGAGCCATGTCTTCTATATTTGACTTTTTGCCCGATGTTTGTACTTGTTGTAGTTTGTTGCTTAATAAAAAAACAGATTTCACCTAAAATGTGTTTCCTTTCCCTCATTGCATCTGGAGTGGACGATGGAATCCCCCTACCAGCCCACACTTTATTTATAGAAAGCTATCACTATGTCCGCCTTGGAATCCTTTTGTGCCAGCAAGCTATGCACTTATTTTGGGTTATGTTATTAGTAATGTAAACTTCTTTGGTTGCCCTCATTCTGAAAGGCAGTAGGAGTACAGAACAAACTTCCTCTGGAGTAAGCCTCTTTCCCTATAATGATTCTGTTAGTTCAAGAAACAGTCCACATTATTTTTAGTGACTTTACTGTATTCAGTTACATTTGTTTGCAAGTGGAATGTGTGCATTGTCTTTAAGTTACAATTTTTCTGCACCTCAGCATATATATTGAGTTAAGTTGTTTCTACATCCACTTTGCTTTCTGTACACAAAATTTACTGAAATGTGCTCTTTAACATTCAGATTGCACATGCCAACTTTCTTTTAGCAAGAATGAATGTTCTCTAACTGTACAGTGGTCATTTCAGTGGAATCTCTTCCTTGCTTCCCTTCCCCTTTCTGGTCTTGGTCACTCTCTCTCCCCCACCCCTCCCCATCCCCACTTGCGGGTCCAGCATCCTCCCCCCCCCCCCACCCCTCCACTTGCAGTTCAGCATTCATGTCCCCTCCCCTCTCCTTCTCCCTCTGCAGGTCTAGCATCAATGCCCCCTTCTCTCTCTCCCCACACCCCACTTTTAGTCCAAGATCTATGTCTCCTCTTCATCCCCCCTACTTGCAGTCAAGTATCCATGTTCCCTCCTCTCCCCAAAAATTGTTGTCTAACTAATAACTAATGCTAACTGCCTCTAATTACCCAACACTTACCACCTTAAGATCTTGACAACTCTCTGGTAATTCTTATTACCCAAACATTTATCACCTTAAGATCTTGACAACTCTTTGGTAATTCATATGTAACTCTTACGACATCTCTTATGCTATTCCTGTAAACTTTTATGTAATTTCTGAAAACTTTTATGTAATCCATCTTGAATCGCAAGGTATTGGCGGAATAGAAATCACTAATGTAATGTAATGTTGTCTAAGTTTAAGTTTAATAAAATTTTGATTAAAACAACGGGCCTAGCATCCATGTCCCTTTCCCCTCCCCTTCCCCCATGCGGGTCTGGCCCCTACCCCTCTCAACTGACACACCCCTCTCCCTGCCCCCCACCTCCAACCCCGCGACATCAGACATATCTGCAGGCCTCCCAGAGCAGCAGCAGAGGCAACACTGTGAATGGGCTGCTTGTGGCTGGTCCTTCTAGGGCCTTCCCTCTGCCACGTCATCTATCTACAGGAAGTGATGCGGCAGAGGGAAGGCCCTGGTGGGGCCAGCCACAAGAAGCCCGTTCACAGTGCTGCCTCTGTTTGCTGGCTGCCGCCACTACTGCTTCCTTGGGAGGTCTGCAGCTATGTCCGATCTCACAGGGGAGGAGAGGCCAGATCCATGTGGGGGAGAAGGAGGGGACAGGAGCAGAACGGAAGCTATGTGCACTATTCTGCACAGATGCCTGCATCTTGAGCCCCCTAGCAGCACCATTTTGAAGAAGCCTGCATATACTGGCAGTCTAAGATGACTTTTTTCAAGCAGGTGTATTTACCCTGGTATGCTTTATTTGGGGGTACATGGTTTTTAAAGTTGTCCTCACAAAGAACTTAGAACAGGGGTGGGCAACTCCAGTCCTTGAAGGCCGGAATCCAGTCGGGTTTTCAGGATTTTCCCAATGAATATGCCTGAGATCTATTTGCATGCACTGCTTTCAATGCATATTCATTGGGGAAATCCTAAAAACCCGACTGGATTCCGGCCCTCAAGGACTGGAGTTGCCCATCTTTGACCTAGAACAAGCTCAATTACTATCTCTCTCTTACTCCTTGTATAGCTACTACATAAATGCCAATTTATTCAGAAAGTTTAGGTCTTTTTCTTGTTGCATCTTTAATTTTCAGAAGCGCCAACCATGCCGAGAATAAATAATGTGCCTCTTTCTTAACTTAAGCATCAGATCTAAACAATTATTGAAGACATTAGGATTCTATGCTAATGTGCTTTATTCATCAAAGACTACAGCTGCCAAAAATGCATTGCCATCAATCAAATCCCTCATGGCATTTTTCATGTTTTAAACAACATATTGGCAATAATATGTTAAGGTGATTTTTGGTTGGTTTTTTTTAAATAAGATAGCTAGATATTTTACATAAATTTGACTTCAGCAAACTCTCATGGAATAAAACATTTTTTAAAAAAATATTACTTTTTTTTCTCTCTCTCTCTGTTAATTAGAAACTCTACTTTCTGAGAAGTAAAATATTCTTAATATGAGTTACACAGTTCCTACATGCTATAGGGAAATTTACAATTAGAAAACTGACTTTCTTTAATATGAGTTAGTTCTCGCTATTTGAATGTCTTGGTTCCCTATACAGGACTTGAGTATATTTAAGCCAATGCCTTTTCTTCTGTTTATTTACTGTTAAAGTTATGTACTTTAATGTAAAATGTTCTTAGGCTTAATTGCTTTCTGTACAAGTTGTAATACTTGGTATTTAAGTTAAAAATCAATAAATAATAATAATATGAGTTACACAGACAATACTTTAATACGAGTTGCACAGTTCCTACATGCTGTAGGAAAATTTACAATTAGAAACCTGAATGAAAGACCTGAAATAGGCAGGGAATATGGCTGCTACAGTCTAGCAAGTCTTTCTTGACATCTTATATTCAGTAAGCCAAATGATCACCATGATGTTAGTAATGGGAAAATGTCCTAGGGTTCACTGACAGCAGGCAACCTGAATCATCTCAATCAAGAGAAAAGATGTAGGGTCTTCCAGATCAAGTTTGCTGCATCTTGCAAAGGAATTTGTATTGTTCCAATCACTATATGTCAGGTTTTCATTTGAAAGACTTCAATTTCTGTTCTTTAAGGTCTCTTGACCTGTTCCTATAATGTTAGCTTGCTATGGGTCTGTTTGCAAGATAACATATTGTCTGGAGACAATTTATCAATGGTTATTCTGGCAGTAGTTATGGAGCACATTGTACGTAAGTAGAAAACAGTCAACAAAGGGCAATTTTGCAGGTTAGGAGTAGTACAATCAGGGGTGGCTCAAGGGATTTTGACACTCTGGGCCAACTTTGACTTTGGTACCTACTCCCATATCAGAATGCCCTCCCCTACCTCAGCTAGCCAGCCAGCCTGCCTGCATAACCTTGACTCACCCCAGGAGACTTGGGGTCAATGGGGGTAGGATTGATATTCACTTCCTCCTGTCCGTACTAGGGGTCTGTACTAGGACTGGTGCTATTTAACTTATTTATAAATGATCTGGAAATTGGAACCACGAGTGAGGTGATTAAATTTGCAGATGACACTAAACTATTCAAAGTTGTTAAAACATATGTGGATTGTGAAAAATTGCAGGTGGACCTTAGGAAACTGGAAGACTGGGCGTCCAAATGGCAGATGAAATTTAATATGGACAAATGGAAAGTGATGCACATTGGGAAGAATAACTTGAATTACAGTTACCGGATGTATGGGTCCACCTTGGGGATTAGCGCCCATGAATCTGGGTATCATCGTAGACAATATGATGAAATCTTCCTCCAAAATGTGTTCAATTCTGGTCTCCTTATCTCAAGAAAGATACAAAGGTGCACTAGGGCCTTAATACACACAAGGACTTTTCAGCTTGGAAAATAGATGACTGAGGGGAGATATGATTGAAGTGTACAAAATCCTGAGTGGAGTAGAATGGGTACAAGTGGATCGATTTTTCACTCCGTCAAAAATTACAAAGACAAGGGGATACTCTATGAAGTTACAGGGAAATATTTTTAAAACCAATAGGAGGAAATTTTTTTCACTCAGAGAATAGTACAATTCTTTATATGAAGGGCTGTGTCAAAGAAATCTTAGGCATCTCCAACTCATTCAAAATACGGCCATTAAAATCATCACAAACTCAAAAAGATTTGATCATGTCACTCCTTTGCTAAAGAATGCACACTGGTTACCCATTCCGCACCGGATTACATATAAAATTGCCTTACTAACTTTCAATACTCTAAAGATGAATGCCCCTGCCTTCATAGATAGACTTCTAATATCATACGATCCCCCCAGAACCTTAAGGTTCACCTCTCAACATACTCTCAATGTCCCCTCACTTAAAATAATTGGCATCTGTCATACATCCATCTTTTCGGTCACTGCTCCTTCATTCTGGAACTCCCTCCCATTATATATTAGAGCAGAACAAAACTTGGAGAAACTCAAGAGTAGTTTAAAATCTTTTAAGGATGCCTATGATTGATTCCTTTTTTTTTTTTTTACTCCTGTAACCAATCACTGCCTTTTCTTATCCCATTGTTTTTATCCTTCTACGTTTTCTTTCTTCATAAATTGTAGTTATCCCTCTTTTCCTCTTGTTTTTATTTCCCTTTCACAATCAAGTTTGTCTGTCGTATAAGGATTTTGTCTATTATCTGTTGTTTGTTCCCTATCTATATTTAAACCATTTTATTGTACAATGCTTCGAAAGTTATAAGTGTTCAATCAAATTTTAATAAACTATGAAACTATGAGTTAAGCTCTGAAACAAATTGCTAGAGGTTGTGGAAAGAGTGGATATCGTAGCTGGTTTTAAGAAAGGTTTGGACAAGTTCCTGGAGGAAAAGTCCATAGTCTATTATGGAGAAAGACATGGGGGGAAGCTACTGCTTGCCCTGTATCGGTAGCATGGAATATTGCTGCTCCTTGGGTTTTGGCCAGGAACTATTGACCTGGATTGGCCACCATGAGAATGGGCTACTAGGCTTGATGGACCATTGATCTAATCCAGTAAGGTTATTCTTATGTTCTTCACAATGGTACTGTTAGGGGGCTCAAGCTGCCATATGAAAGAAAAAAAAAACAATACCTTACATGATAACTTGAACCCCCTTGCAGCAATACTGGGAAAATCATCTACTGGGAAAATTAAGCAAGTTAGATTAATATACGTTGCTACATAGAATCTCTGTGAGAACTGAATACTTGATCTCAGTCACACTCTTAAAACATAGACTCTAAGAAAGTACAAAATAAATGACCACAAATTAATATTTAAAATACCTACACAAAAATTAAGCTGAACCCCATGAAACCACTTTCTGCATTCAATACAATTCCCTTTTTACTGTACAAAATATAAAGTTAGCAGAAATCAACATTTTCAAATAACTAAATTTAAAATATTTTTCTACCTTTTCTTTCTGGCCATTTTATTTTTATAATCATGTTGATCTCATTCACTGGTTTCTACTTTCCTCTGTTTTAATTCTCTTTTTACAGTGATCAGACTATCTGATATTTCTCTCCCATTGCATTCCCCATCACTTTCTCTCCTACATCCATCTTGGACATTGATCTTTACCTCTCAGTTTGTTTCCATTTCATTTTCTCTCTTTTTATCCACAAAGATTTTACCCCTCATCCTTATCATCTATTTCTCTACTTTTTTTGTTACTGCATCTAACTACAACTTTTAATTTATTTCCCTCACCCTAGCTACTATTACCCATCTCTATATTTTCAGTAATGCCCCACTTCCTCTTGTCCAGCATCTCTCCCCTCTCTTTTCTTCTGTACAAAGTATCCCCATTGCTCTCCTCCATCTAGCATCTTCTCTCTCTTGATTTCTCTGTCCAGTGATCCCCTTCCTCCATTCCCTCACTTTATCCATTCTCTGTTTCTAACATCTCCCTCTTCTCTATCTCCTCCCTGTGTCCAGCATCTTTCTCTCTCTTTCTGTGTTTCTCTGAGTCCTTGCTTCCCTATCCCCTTTGTGTATCTAGCATCTCCCTTTTTCTCTCCTTTACTTCCATGTTCAGCATGTCCCCCTCCTTTGTCCAGCATCTGATTTCCATCTCCCTATGTCCTCTAAGCCCTGTATCTCAAGTCCCACCTCTCCATGTGTAACCTCTTCCCTTTATCTTGTTATGTTCTCATGATGTCTAACCCAATGATGATACAACACACCCAATCCATAACTTGCCCTCCATATACCATTCCATGTCCAACATCTCTCTTTAGTCTCTCTATATTCCCTTATGTCCAGGTTATCTTTCCCTCCATCTCTTCTCTTTGCCTCCAGGACCAATATCTCCCTTTCTTTTCTCTCCCTCATCCCCTCTGCCCCAGGTTCAATATCTTTCCTTTTCTCTCCCCTTCCTCCTGTTATCTCTATCACTGTCTTCTCGTCCATCTGCCTCCAGGTTCAGCATCACTCTTGTTCTCTTTTCACTCTCTTCCTCCCCTTTACCCTAGGTCCATCTATCTATCTTTCTTTCTTTCCTCATTCATCTTTCCTGCTCTCTTCCCACTCTCTCCTCTTCAGCCCTCATGTCCAACATTTCTCCTTCTCTTTTTCTTCCCTCCTCTCCCCTTCCCTTTTCCTCTCAACCCTGCCCCCAACCATAGTCCTGAAGCTCCCCCTCTCTCAAACCTCTACCAACCCCCACCTCAACCCCATTTACCTTGAAATATATTGTTTACCTTTCTAGAGATGACAGCAATGTTAGCAATTCACATAACACATCTATGCCAGCCCAAGGAGAGGGGGTCAGAGAAGGGACCATGAGATGGGAATAGGAGGGAGAGAAGCTGGGTAAAATAGAAAAGAGTCTAGATTATATAGGGAACATAGCAGAGAGATTAGATACATCAGGCAAAGGCACAGAAGGAAGAAAGTAAAGGATGTGATATGAGAAGCAAGAGGTTTCAAGCTCTTGGAGGGAGGAGGGAGGAAGAAGGAATCAGAAGGGGACAATTAGAACTAGTGAATTAGTGGTGAGTAGCAGTAGTTTATGTGACTGTGTTGGAGGAGTTGGAACACAGAAATTGTGTGGAATTGGATGAGGATAGAGCAGGAACTTGAGGATGGATAAGAAGAATAACACTTCAAGCTTGCTGAAATATAAGGAGGAGTCTTGAAATGGTACATAAGATCAAGAGGACGAAGTTAGGGGTGATAGGCAATAGGAAGAGATAGGGGTACTCATGAAGAGTTAGAGAGAGAGAGGAGAGATTGAAAGAAAGAAAGAAGAGAAAGAGATTGAAAGAGAGAGAGGAGAGAGATAGTGAAAGAGAGAGCGAGATAGAGAGAGGGAGGAGAGACAGAAAGAGAGATTGAAAGAGAGAGAGAAGAGAGACATAGCGAGATTGAGAGAGAGATGATAATGAAACACTAGGCAATCCTGTGCAGAGCACATGGTTGATTGCAAATCAGCAGTGATGACTGCTTTGTGCTTTCATGGATGCATGAAGTAATAACTATAACCCTAAATGAAAGCAATATGATTGCACTGACAACCAAGAAAGCACCGAGTTAAACTTTGAGGAGCAGCAGTTACAATCCTATATCACAATAGCACAATAGCAGAACAACATGATTAGTCATATGTGGTATTTTTTATTATTTTGTTTTTACAAGTTTCAGAATATAATTCCAAGAATCCTCTTGTAACACAAAGATACAAGAGGACAGAATATTTAAAAAAAGAAAAATGTTACCATAATATATCAATATTTCCTCACCAATATCACAAGCCAACAAGAAAAAATAAATAAAAGAAAGCGAAAGGGTGAGCTTCAAGTCACAACCAAAGGAAAATGAACCAAAAGATAAATCATAAGGGTTAATATCGGAGCCTGTTTTTGCAATATGAAAGTAAGGGTCATTCTATATAGTCAAACATAAGGCTGTAAACACTCATTTATCACTCAAAAGACATGAAAGCTGAGCTGGATGAAAAGATATAATCAAGTTTATTGTATTTGATATGTCATTTGTGGATTTTCTCATACGTTAATAAAATGTATAGTGTAATCCTGCCACTCTGGACTCGTTTATTTTATTTTATTTTTTTATATTACTCTTGACGGCACAAACAGAATCTTTTAGTATTACCTGATAATATTTGACATTTGGTTTCTTTTCTAGCTATTTTAAGTTTCATGTTGCTTATTAGGACAGCTTATTTCCTGCACTGGTAATTTTCTGTACACTTTTTTAAACTGCGGAATTTGACTAGTGAAATTAAAAATGACAATCTAATATTATTCTCTATCCAAATAATAGTTTGTTTCTTATAATTCAGTGCCTTTCTTGTGTGCACTGACATTATCATGAGTCATACACTGTCTGATTAAGATTGAATTCCAATGAAATTCATTTTGAATCCACTTTCACTAAGTTTTAACGCTGCTTCCATGCATGAAAAGTTGAACTAAACATATTCTAAAACCTGGATTCTCTAAGCCCTCCCTCCCCCCCCCCCCCCCCGAGGACAGTCTCCCCTGCTGAATGAACCCCTGGTATCAAAAAATTGTCACGAGGCATGCCCTCTCCCTCCTGCCACCACAAACCCACACTTTTTGCACTGATCCCCCTTACCATGTACCCCCAACTGACCCTGCCCCTTCCCCATACTCCTTCTAAAAAAAAATCATCAGGAGGGATGCCCACTCCCTCCTTCCACCCTCTGAACCTCCCATGTACCTTAAAAATAGATGACAGCAGGAGGGATGCCCAGTCCCTCTTGCTCACCAGGCCTGCCACGCCAAAATGACAAGCCTTCCCCTTTCTGGTGCATCCTAGGATGCACGGGGAGGAGCCTAAGGCCCTGATTGACTCAGATGCCTAAGGCCCCTCACCTGGCCAATCAGGCCTTGGACTCATCCCTCTGCATCCCGGGAAGGGGCCTTAGGCATCTAAACCAATCAGGGCCTTAGGCCCCTCCCCATGCATCCCAGAATGCACTGAGAAGGGGAAGGCCTGCCATTTTGGAGTGGCGGGCCTGGACAGCAGGAGGGAATGGGCATGCCTTCTGCCAATTTTTTTTTTAGGAAGGGGAGCAAGGAAGGTGAGGGGTCAGTTGGGGAGTATGGTGATAGGGGGTCAGTGCAGAGAGTGTTGGTTCATGGTGACAGGAGGGAGTAGGCATCCCTTCTGCTGATTTTTTGGGGAGGGGAAGGGTCAGTTTGGGGGATCCTTAAGGGTGGCAGTGCAGGGGGGTTGGTGGCACAGCATGGCATTTTTTGGTATCAGGGTCATCAGGGGGATCATCGGGGGGAAAGGGGTTGAATGAGCATGGCACAGCATTTTTTTTTTTATGGGCACAGTATCTATGCCCATAGGAAAAAAAATGAAAACAAAAAAACTGGCAGTTACCGACAGGTAACCTGTTGGTTTTCTGGGTTGGTCCTACCAACCCAATTCTGGCAGCGGATGCCTGGTTTTAATATTAATGACTTCATTTATATGCCAGAATCAGAGAATGTAGGACGGCATGTAAAACCACGCCGTGAACCGCTTTAGGCATCAGATCAGCAAATATGATTGATCACTAAACCAGTCAAACCGGTTTAGCGACGATCATTAGATGATCAGAGACTTTAGTGCATCTAGCCCCTAGTGATTGCATTGAAGAAGCTAATCTACATGTCAATTTGCATATGAGGTGAACTTTAAGAAGACTGCAGTTTGAAAGTATTTTTCTTTTGTCATTTTGGGTTTTTGGGACTGGCAGGTGGAAAGAGGGGAAGCCCAGAGACCATTCCTTATACAGTATTTGTGAGATTTCTCTCAGCCTGACTGTAGAGAGGGGCGAGGAATAGGTCTTCGGGCTAGTTTTAGCCTATTTCTTTGAGACTAGTCTCTGAGTTCTCTTAGAATCTCTGCTCTCCTACAGGTGACTCTCAGAAGGGATGAATGCTGGCCTCACTCTAACCCCTGGTAATCCTAATCAGAGTGGACCAGAGTTTTACCAGAGAAACCAGACACGGTGTGTCACATGTCTCATCTGGACTATGATAATGTTTTCTCAGTTTTCTGAATTTCCTTTTCCCTGATATTTTATTTACTACGTAAACCGCTTTGTTCTGCCAGTGAGCTAAGGCAGTATATCAGGCTTAAATAAATAAATGAAAGTAAATGAAACAGATAAGTAGGCTGCAGACCCTATAGAACATAGCAGTCAAATTAATTTGGAAAGGAAAATAGGCTGATCATGTGGTTGCATTTGCTTTCTCAGCTGCATACATTAGCTCTTGGGCTTTTGCTATCTGAGGCCAGGATTCTAAAAAAAACCAAAACAAAACACGTTAAAAAGTGACAGCCTGCTAACGCAGCCGTTTTGATAGCAAATGTTAAAACGTGAGATGTTCTCAAAAATATCGTGCATGCAAATGAGGTCGGTGGACAGCAGCAAAGATTTGCTAAATTTGCATGTGCCCATCGCTGGTGATAGTGATGGACACATATGCTGAAAAAACACAAAAAGAATAAAAAACCACTCCTGCAAACCGTAATTCGCAAAATGAGCACTGTCCCGCTAAATGAGCACCTTCCCCCAACTCAAACCAGCATCGCACCCCCCCCGCCTGTGAACGCCCCCCCCCCCCGTGAGAATCACATCGCACCCCCATGCTGGAAGTGGCATCCACCCGCCCGCCCACCCAAACAAGTTCCTTACCCCATCTGCTGCGTATCGGTGCCAGTTAAGGAAAGATCCCGCCTCTTGCCTGGGCTAGGCCTTGAGCATTTGCACATGCTCAAAGCCTTCTGGCTCTTGTTCTCGTGGGGGGGGGGCGTTCGTTGGCGGGAGGTGGAATGCCGGTTTGAGCAGGGGGGGGTGATGGAGCAGCGCCGGTAGCCTCAGGGGGGAGATGGAACAAATCAAAGCGAGTTTCCCTTACTTCCTATGGGGAAACTCGCTTTGATATATGAGCAATTTGGTTTACGAGCATGCTTCTGGAAGAAATTATGTTCGTAAACCAAGGTTCCACTGTAAGTTTCAAGTTTCAAGTTTATTTAACTCTTGATATATCGCCTATTTAAATATTCTAAGCGATGTACATAATATCATAAAACGTAGAAACATTAATAAACATTTAAAAACAGCAAATTTCAATAATGACTAACAGGAAAGCGAGGGAAAGGGGGCAAAGTTACAATAAGGGCTTAGGAAAAAAGGGAAAAAACGAAAGGTTGGGTAAATAGTTACAGGGCACTCGTTGAGAAAATTAGTTTAAGCAAAGTATATCCAATAGGGCTTTAAAGATCATAGGCATCCCTAAACAAATAGGATTTTAAAAGTTTTTTAAAAGCTGAGATATCGTGTTCCATTCTGATATACTGAGGAAGGGAGTTCCACGCTTGTGGACCTGCTACAGTAAAGATGTCTGCTCTCCGTGTACCAATGATTTTTAGAGATGGGATAGTTAGTAAATTTGATTCAGATGAACGTAAAGATCGTTGTGGTTTGTAAGGAATCAAAGATTTTGATATGAATTGTGGCTCGCTAGATGTTAAAGTCTTAAAAATTAGAAATATAATTTTGTATAATATCCTATGATTTATTGGTAACCAATGCGCGTCAATCATCAGTGGGGATACATGGTCAAATTTTTTAGCGTTATAGATAAGTTTGATAGCCGTATTCTGGATGATTTGGAGTCGCCTTCTTTCCTTCTGAGTGATATTAAGGAATAGGGCGTTGCAATAGTCAATTTTTGCTATGATAAATGAGTGTATTAAGATTTTTATGGATGAAGGGTTTAGAAATTTGGAAATGGCTCTTATCTGACGAAGTTTGAAGAAACAGTTTTTGACAATAGATGAGATATGATCGTGGTAAGATAAACTGTCATCAAGTATAACCCCAAGAATTTTAATTGATGCTTCAGTACTAATAGGAAAATTATTAAGGATAAATGATTTTGCAAGGCGTATGTCTTTTTTCCAGTTGAATAATATGGATTTGGTCTTATTAATATTTAGTGACAATTTGTTTGAGTTCAGCCAATTGTGTATTTGTTCTAGTTTATGGTTTATGGAGGCAATGTCTGTGACATTTTTGGGATCTAGAGGATGGATTAATTGGATATCGTCAGCGTATGCGTATGGAATAAAACCTATGGCCTGACAAGTTTCTAATAAAGGCGATAAAAAGATATTAAATAAAAGTGGAGATAAAATGGATCCTTGAGGGATTCCAAATGTTGTAATTTCTTTCTCTGTCCCAATGGGCTCACAATCTAACTATAGTACCTATGAAAAGGAATAAATAAATAATTATTATCAAACATACCAGGGATATATAAAGGGAAAGATGAGGGGGGAAACAATACAGTAATCCAATAAAAACCACAACGGAAGAGAAAAACTCCAAAGCAGAGTTACTGGACAGATAGGTAGTATTTAACAAATAAGTGAGTTTTTTTGTCGTTTTCTGAAGACGAGATACTTCAGTTCTGTTTTTAAGGGTGCTGTAAAGTCATTCCAGGTTCTGGTAGTGGCAAATGTGTAGAGGGTGTTGAATATTTGTTTATATTTCACCCCCCTTAGATGAGGGGACGATCAGTTGAAGGGTGTTGTTAATCCGTCTTGAGGTGAAGAACATGTGGATTATCTGTTCAGGTGAGTTGGCATTTAGAGCAGTGATCTTCAACCTTTTTACACCCATGGACCAGCGGAAATAAAATAATTATTTCGTGGACTGGCAAACTACTAAGACTGAAATTTTTAAAAAACCATCTCCGCCCTTCCCCGTGAGCTTAGTCCCGCAAACCATCTGATCCCATCCGTACAAGCCTCAAATAGTTATGATTTTATATTGAACATATTTTATTAAAGTATAAAAAGAAACAATATTCTGTGTAATTGTCATTTTATAAATACAAATAATACAGAGCTAGGATTAACAAAACCCCTATCTCCCCTCCCCTTCATATATATCCCCTCTACTATCAAGAAAACTGAATAAGCCATATTATTACAGAATGGTACACAGAAATATCATGCTAACAGAATACCGCAGTCACACATGACAGGAATAGTGTTAGGGGAGTGCAACTAGGGTAACTGCCCCTGGTCGGAGAGAGCCCCCAGTTATGTCAAACACCAGCTATAGCAGGATACATATTTCAAATCTGATATATTTTAATCACAAGATAGAAATAAAATTAATTTTTCTACTTTTTGTTGTCTCTGCTTTCTGCTTTTTCATCATCTTTTCACTCTTTTCCATCCAGCATCTGCCCCTTCCATATGGTATCTGACTTCTTTCTATGCCCCTCTCCCCTTTCCTCTTACCATCCAGCCTGTGCCCCCTCTCTCCTTTTTACATTATTCATTCTACTTTCATTTTTATCTCTCCTACACCAGATCTAGCATCTTTGTCCCTCTCTCCTTATTTCTCATTTGAACCCCTTCCCAACATCAATCTCTCTCTACTTTCTCATTCCTCTGTTCTTCCCTTTCCCTCATCTGATCTCTCCTTTCCTTCCCCTCCTCTAGTCTCCCTGCCAGCTGTTTCCTTCCTCCCCTGTCCAGGAGTACCCTCTTCTCCCTTCTCTCCCTTCCTTCCATCTCTAGCAAATGTTTCCTCTCTTTAGCCTAGCGGCAGCTCTGTGTACTTTAACATCGCATCATCGAAGCGGGCCGACCTAGCAAAGGCCCCGAGGCTGCCTCATGAAACTGCGGCTAAACTACTGCTTAAGGGCAGCTGTGTGCCAAAGTTAAAAGCACACAGAGCTGCCGCTGCTGGTCTGGAGGTGCAGAGACATACATGGCAGGAGGCAGGACCTGGCAAAGGCAGGAGGCAGCAGTCCTGGCATATGCGACGGCAACAGAAAGTTGCAAGTCAGCTGACGCCGGTACCACAGTCTCTCTTTCTGCCTAGTGTGCAGTTTGTGAAGATCCAAATCTTTCTTGGACCGGCATGAAATTTTTGCCACCGTCACCAGTCCGCGGACCGACGGTTGAAAAATACAGATTAAGAGCACTATCATTTCCAGAAATATTCCCAATAGCTTGGTGTGAACATTTCTGTTTGACCAGAAATGTTATGCAAGTTTTTACTAGTTAATAACGATTTCCTGCTACTAGAAAGAGAACTGGAAAATTTGGAAAGCCTTTCCTTTTAGCAGCTGTGTAATATGGGTGATATACAGTACACTGTGATCTCATATGCATCCAAAATAGCTTTAAAAAATGCCGCAGATGTTGTAGAGTAACAGTAGAAATAGATAATTATTCTGCAAACTTGACAAAAATGTTAATTAAATTTCATGCAAAAGACTGCATGTCAAACACTATTCACAGTTTATACAATAGAGTTTAATTATGCATTATTTTATTTACTTAAATTTGATATTTTTCCCAAACATAAGCTTGTAAAATAGTTTTAATAATAGTTTAATGATAGCTTTGCATATTTGCTCATTCTTGGAAGGCAGTCAACCTCTCTGTAGTTAATTCTGAAGGGATTAAAGCACTTAAGCAATGTAGTTGTATCTATTCCTGCAGCTTTCTGCTTTTGGCTTTCTGATAGGTCCTGATTAGAATTGACATGTAATCAAGATAGAAATTTCCAGCAGCACCATGTGTATTGCAAATGGGGCCAATGACCTTAATTACTGCCCAACTCCACCCCAGCATGCTTCTATTTATAAAACAATCAAAGCATTCATCAACCCTTGCCAGACTGCTTACTTGCCTAAGGGGCCCTTTTACAAAGCAGTGGTAAGCACTAAGGGCCAGATTCTCAATGTGGTGCTTTAAGTTAAGTGGCAGTAGCCGCCCTACTACTGCATAAATTAACTCACACCCCACCTTTTATAAAGCTGTGTTAGAGTTTTTTATCGCCGGCCATGGCGGTAAAAGCTCCGACGCTCATAGAATTCCTATGAGCATCATAACTTTTACCGCCACGGCCATTATAAAAAAAACCCTAACGTGGCTACATAAAAGGGGATTAATTGGTTTAAGTGGCACAATAATTGGTTGTGCCATTAAAACCCAATTTAACTTATTTTTTAAAATCGTCTCCGCTATGCAGCCTATCTGACCGTTGGCTAGCGATGATGAAGGCTGGAAGTGGGTGTGGTTAGGGTCAATGCTGGCCGCATCACTAGACAATGCTGGCCACAATTCACGAAGTACCCTAGGTGCCAGAAATGTAGGCCTGTGAAACCCTGGCCTATATTTCCAGCGCTTAGGGTCCTTCGTGATTTGTTTATTATAATCACGTGGAGGGGCATAATAAAAAAAAACGTCTAAGTCCCCTTTTGGCCTAAGGACTTAAACGTTGAAAGTAGAAGCAGGGAAAATGTCCATTATCAAAAAAAACGTCCAAAAGGAGGATTTTTTTTAAATGGCCTGCCTCTACGTTCAGCTGTTTAAATGGCCAGACCACCACTACGTCTAAACTTATACCATATAATCAACCTAAAAAAAGCCTAAGCCCCAAACGTCCAAAACAAGGGCTTTTAGGCGAAGGAGGAGTCAGTCCTTCGCCTAAAAGCTGGATTCTGTAACCGGTGTCTGTCAAAACCAACACCGGTTACAGAATCCACCCCCCTCCCCTCCCCGACAACATCGGGGAAGAGGGAGCCCAAGCCCTCCTTCACTGGGCACCCCCGAACTGCCCGACAGGATCGGGGCAGGAGGGAGCCCAAGCCCTCCTGTCCCGGGCACCCCCAAACTGCCTGACAGGATCGGGCAGGAGGGAGCCCAAGCCCTCCTGCCCTCGACGCAAGGGCCCCCCCCAAACCCCGATCACCTCCCCTCCCCGCTGACCCCATGACCCCCCCAGCCCCACTCCCCTCCCTGTACCTTCAATAACATTGGTCGGACGGACAGGTGCCAAGCCCATCTCACCGACAGGCCAGCCATCCGTTGAATGGCTGGCCTTAGGACCTGATTGGCCCAGGCAGCTCAAATCACGCCCACAGGTGGGGCCTGAGACGCCTAGGCCAACCGGAATAGGCCCAGTAGGTTTAGGCCCCTCCTGTTTTTATGTGGATTATCAAGTTGATTTTACAATAAAGTCCATATCATGAACATCAACTCTCCACAGCATTTTCTTGTTGTATAGCTTCTGCTACCAACACCACCATTAACTCACTCCTCTTCGACCCCCAACTCCCATTGAAGAGCTGTTGAATCCCAGAGAGAGAGAGAGAGAAACTCAGAGGTAAAAGAATTTGAGGTAAGAGAAGGGACTAAGGATTGTCACTTTTGTTGTCTTACATTTTACTGTAAATTGGGAAATGTTATTTTAGAAGCCATCAAACCCTTATTGTTCTGTGAGGGATAGGACCTCTGAGATATACATCATCATTCTCTTTATGGGGGCAAGGAAAGTTATGTTGATGTTGCTGAGCTCCCTGCCATTTATTTATTCACCTTTCAAGATTTGATGGTTCACGTTATATTACATGTTAGTCTTCTTTGTTTCTATAGATGCCTGGCATTTCATGCTACTGATGTTTTTTAAACTATGGATATGATACAAAATGAGATATACTGTGTTATCTAAATGATGATTTACATCCACAAGTAAACCTCTTGTAGATAGTGAAACAAGACAAAGAGCTCTAGCCTCTTAACCCTTTCTTCATAGGGGGTTTGTATGATTCCCTATATTATTTTGGTTGCCTTTCTCTGATTTTGGAACAAGGCAGATCACAAGAGTATAAAATGAGTTTTAGATAAGGTTCAGGGTCCCAGATCTGCGGAGGCCTTCAACAGGGTCCTTTTAGTCTGTGCTGTTTTGTTTTAGTCTGGGCAGGGCTGTTTTGGGTAGATGGTAAATAGCTGGTATCAGGGGAAGAGGAGCATTATGGGTAAAGATCTCTAAGTAGGTGCCAAAATATAGGCACCCACTTTCCAAGGGTAGTGCACCTATTCTCTAAACACACCTTCATTTTGGTACTCATATACATCAGATCTGTGTAGACATAAACAAGCATGCCTAAATGTGGCAAATGCGTATGTAACTTACAGAAAGTTATGCGTGTAAATGTTGGTCCTGCCTATTCTCCACCCCTTTCCTAAGGCATGTGTGTGTATCTTATTGAATATGTTTGTTTGCACAGCTAGCACTTTCATGCATATGTATACATTTGCATGCATGGGTGCTTATAGTCTATAAATGTGCATGCGAAAATGGCACATACATAACATTTGGTGCTATGTTATAGAATTATGAGATATGTTTCTTACTAGCAACCTTCACTTTACATTTGTCGGCTTCCCATAGCATAACATTTTAAGATATGATGTTGATGAGAGGGAAAATTTATTTTTTTCAAATGGCGTTTCATACATGAAATATTTTCAAATAGCAGAAAAACAGTTAAGAACAGCACAATACAGCATGATTGCTAAAGCCAATAATTATGCAATTTGCCAAGGTTCATAGACAACCCCGCGAAAGACAAAGGCGCGCGCCGAAGAAAATTACAGTTTTTAGGGGATCCGACGGTGGTTTTGTTGGGGAGCCCCCCAGTTTACTTAATAGAGATCGCGCCGGCGTTATGGGGGGTTTGGGGGGTTGTAACCCCCCTCATTTTACTGTAAACTTAACTTTTTCCCTAAAAACAGGGAAAAAGTGAAGTTTTCAGTAAAATGTGGGGTTACAACCCCCAAACCCCCCACAACACCCCCACAATGCGGCGCGATCTCTATTAAGTTAAGTGGGGGGGTTCCCCCCCACGCCCCCCCGTCGGAGCCCTAAAAACTGTAATTTTGTGTGGCGCGCGCCCCCACACTGCACTCAATTGTCTGGGCGCGCCTTTGTCCCAGCGCGCTTTTGACCTGACACCATTTGCCAATCAAGTACCAACACCTAGTTACAAAGTCTATTTACAAAATGCCATGTTTGTAATCTGCCAAGGTGCCCCTCCCCTTTAGGGTTCACTAAAGAGCAACTTATGGATTCAACGGTTAGTGAATCCTGAAACTGCTCAAGCATTTTGCACCGAGGTGACCAGGAAATTATGGGCTTCTTTTACAAAAGCTGCTCTAACAATTCCTGTGTGTCAAATGTGATGAAGCCCACAGTAATTGATTGGTCTTCATTACATTTACCATGTGGGGATCGCTAGCACGGCTTTTTATAATGAACCCTATGTGTACTAAAAAAGTGTCCTCCAGTTCATCTGGTAATTTGAAGATCTTTATTGTTCAAACATCAAAATTACACATTCATCGACTCAATGACTCGACTGACCTTCATAGATCTCCCACTTGCCCAGGCATATCCTTGCACCTCAAGCACTCCAACAGAGTAATAATTAAACTTCATCCACCACATACCAGGAAAAAAAGGCTCCCAAGGCCCTTAGTTCTTTACAGACTGCCTCCTATGAGGGCAGAAGCAATTCCCAATCACCCTTGCTCCACTAGCACTGAAATTCCTAAACTCTGCTTGAGTTATGGCATCCGTTGTTCCTCACATATTTAAAGAATTTTTAGGTCCCAGTGGTTTTGTTTTGTTCAGTTTCTGTTGTTTAGCATAACTGGGTTTAAAAAAGGTTTGGAAGCGTTCTTGGAGTAAAGTCTATTAACTTGTAAAGGTAGAGCTGTTTATCCACGGGGATCATTAGCATGGAATCTGGCTACTCTTTGGGATTCTGTCAGGTACTTGTGAGCTTGACTGCTCATAGAAACAGGATACACTTCTCCATCCCTATTCACTGTGATAGGGGATTAACAGAACTGCAAATACTGAAAAACCGCAAATAACTTTTGTATATGTTATTTGCTGTTTTCTATTAAAAACCATCGTGAATATGGTGAAACCGTGAATAACATGGTGGGAGATCTGGCCTGTTTCTGAAGGAGAGGCAAAACACGGTGAACAAAGTGCTGGGAATCAGCAATTTTCTCTGTAAACGCTTGGAATCGGCGATTTCTCTATGCAAGCTGATGTAATTTGGGGGGGGGGGGGAGCCAGCAAGCTAAAAACCGTGAATAATCGAAACCGCAAATGCTGAAACCGTGAATACGGAGGGAGAAGTGTATTGGGCTAGATGGCCAAGTTATGGAAAATCTTATTTCTTACGTTATTAAAAAGGACACATTAAAATACCTAAGAACTATTATTAATTTGTAACTCAAATGAAGGGGAGAATAAATGTGTTTGTGAGGAAAAAATCGTAAGGACTCATAGGAAGAATGAATTATTACATCTATACAGCCTGTTTTTAGTCAGTGTGCATTACAATCATGGAAAATAAATTAATTAGTACTTATGAACTGATGCTTTTCTAATGTCCAACCTTTTCATGGTCCCTGACCAGGTCTGTAACGTTGCAAATGGTTGGAGGAAAATGTGTTGTATTAAATTCTACATTTGTGACATCTCATTTAAATAGTTATGCAATAAATTTTACATCTCTTAATAGCAGAAAATCAGAGTTTAAATTGTAGCATAAAGTCCCCTCCATTAATCATTAACTAATGTGCTTCTCCACCTGCAGAAACAGTAAATGTAATACAATTATAAAAGAACATGCAGCTTGAAAAACTACAAAAGACCTATATTAGCTTGGAATGCAAATGTAGCCATCATGCATATTTTACAATTCGAATTTCATTGTGCATGCAATGCTTCAGCAGTATTTGGCTTAATTAAAAAAGTAATGTATTTGCATTATTGCAGAATGCACATTACATAATTCTAGAATAATCCACCTCTTTTACGAAGGTGCGCTATGCTTTTTAGCGCACGCTAAACACGTGCTAAACACTAACGTGTGCATGTTATCCTATGGACGCGTTAGCTGTTAGTGCACGTGTTGATTTAGTGTGCGCTAAACGCACGTTAAAACGTTTAGTGCACCTTAGTAAAAGAGGGCCTAAGTGATTTCTAAGATAAAAAGAACTTTGATTAGTAACCAGCAGCAGAAGAACATTTGATACTCTTTTGATACTTAGAGGCCGGGCACCCTTTTACGAAACTGCGCTAAGCGCTAATGCACACAGCAGGTAAGATAAAGGCTTACTATAGAACATCTTTAAAGCATTTTGCAATGATTTGCCTATCAGTGCATGCAAATCCCAGATTAATTTTATTGTCATTTTTTTGAGGAGGAAATGGGTGCGGAGGTTCATAGACAACGGCGCGAAAGACAAAAGCGCGCGTCGCCGCGCCGCTCTAAATTACAGATTTTAGGGGCTCCGACGGGGGTTTTGTGGGGGAACCCCCCCAGTTTACTTAATAGACATCGCGCCGGCGTTATGGGGGGTTTGGGGGGTTGTAACCCTCCACATTTTACTGTAAACTGAACTTTTTCCCTAAAAACAGGGAAAAAGTTAAGTTTTCAGTAAAATGTGGGGGGTTACAACCCCCCACACCCCCCACAACGCCCCCACAACGCGGCGCGATGTCTATTAAGTAAAGTGGGGGGGTTCCCCCCCACACACACCCCCCCCGTTGGAGCGCTAAAAACAGTATTTTAGAGCGGCGCGGCGCTGCGCGCTGCGCTCAATTGTCTGGGCGCGCCTTTGTCCCGACGCGCTTTTGACCTGACACCGGGTGCGGAAGCATTATCCATCTAACACATTCATGTTAGCATGTACTTACTGGATAATGCAGAATTAATGTGGGATCATTTAGAGCCCGATTCTATATACGTCATCTAAAAAAATCAGCATAGACTAGCACAGCATTATGCACAATTCTAAAAAAGTTAGGTAGTGCTAAGCCCTTTTACATTTAAGCTCATCCTGTTTATGGCAGGGTTTTCATGGCCTAAATGCCTGTGCCTAAGTTAGGTGCCCTATGGCTCCTAACTCAAAAACAGGCACCTAACTCAAGAAGATGTCCATGATCTGCCTCCCCTAACCACTTCCACATATGCTTTACATTAGGCGCCAAAAATTCAATTAACTCCATTTAGTACCAAATAATGAAGTTATGACTGTCTTATTTTGGTCACACCATCCGAAGAGAGAGATCACTGGAAATGGACATCACGTTTGGGAAGATCGAAGGAACCAGACGAAAAGGGTGACCTGCAATCAGATGGCTGGACATGTTGAAAACAACCATGGGGATGATGCTGGAGGACCTTTCCCGGACTAGCACAAAACCAATTTCTTTTTTAGATCCGCAATTCATCAAGTCGCTAAGACTCGAGCACGAGTCAATGGCACCTAACAACAGTATCAATTAAGAGATGTTGAGTGCCAATTACACAGTGTAACCACACTGTAGCCCAGGACCAGGGCTCTACAGCACTCCAAGTGGTTACCCACAAAATAGCACCAACGTGTGACCCGAAATGGAGTCACCCTACAGGAACGGACTGCAATTAGGAAGGAACTCAAAATGAAAACAAAATCAAGTCCCAACAATTAAGGTTGTTAGAAAAATAGTTCAGTTTACGTATTCCTTTATGTAGGTAAGCAGTTCATCATACATTTCAACATTTGTCAGAATAGCCATCAATAATGCAGCAACAAACTTCAAAACAGGTAGGCAAACAAAAAATTAGCTCCCAAAATCAAGTTCAACCAGGTAGCTGAGTTTTCCAGCTCACCCTAGAGCTAGTGCAAGCCTGCTCCCAAGCAGCTTGCTCAATTCACAGTTATAGTTCAGGAAACTGGCTTCAGAAATGCCTCACAGTTGAAAAGGGAAAAAAAAATATACAAAATAAAGCCTCTGGCAGCATTGTACTTGTGCCAGGTAAGGAGAGTCACAGGTTTTGCCAAAAACAAAAGCCACTGCAAGGGCCTTCAAAATCCCACCCAAGGTGACAGCAAAACCTCTCCCCAATCACACTCTTAGCTTTCCAAAAATAAACCACCAAAATAGTCCAAACAGCAAACAGTCAAAAATTCACTCTTACTGTTTGCAGCTTGAGGCCCAGTCCACCTGCATGAGCTCAGGATAATCAGTTTCACACACTGCACAAGCCTCTTGAAAGTCCATGGGCTCTAAATCCAGGAATGGCAAGTCTTCAGCTTGTCCAGCCTCTGTTAGCTCCATAGGTGAGGGTCTATTGCTCCTGTTTGGCCCAGGTGGCTCCTCAGGGAGTCAAGGCTTAAACTTCCTCCCTAGCCAGCCTCTGGGTGAGTCAGCAGACCTGCCTGGGGCTCTTGGGCTCCCCCGGTGGCAACTCGTGCACAGATCTCCTAACTCCTCCTCAGACAATTCAGGCTCCCCCTGCTGGTCAAAGGCATTATTAACAGAATCATGGCCCTGGGAGATCTTGGAATTTCCCTTCCGGGTTTTCCCTTTTACTTTTCTCTCTGCCCTAACTGGGACCTTGGCGGGCCTTGTGTCGGACTGGTCATAACAGGCCAACAAAAAAAAAATTATTGGTGCCTTGGGTTTTTTGACCTGTTCCTGGAGTTATTTGGGGCGCTGATTCAGAAAGTTGCATTGGACTGCATCAGCTCTAGTTTCTTAGATATGGTTATGGGATAGTAGATATTAGAGAATGACACAGGAACAAATTTTTCCCCATTCCTGTGGGAACTCATTTTCCCGTCCCGTCCCCGCGAGTTCTTTTCCTGTCTCTGCCTCATTCCTGCAAGCTCCATCCTCATCTGCACAAGCCTCAAACACTTTAAAATCATAAGTGTTTGAGGCTTGTGCGGTTAAGGCAGGGCTTACAGGAATGGGGCAGAGACAGCGAAAGTGACAAAACTCATGGAGACGGGATAGGAAAATTGAGTTTCTATGAGGACAAATTTGTCTCCTTGTCATTCTCTAATAGATATGCCTTTAGGATAATAGAGCCAAACATGAACATCGGGCAAAAAAAGATTGGCCTCTGAGGGAATATATGGGGTTGGAAGACAAAATGTAATCAATGAACCTTTGGTAGCACGAGATAGAATCATACTGCCACTACTGAATATAAAGCTAGGCCTGATGAAACAATTTATAAAGGCTTTGAATAAAGACAGTTTACGCATATGTTACCTGGACTTACCGGGGAAAAACTGAAGGCAGGAATTTTTGATGGTCCACAGATCAGACAACTTATAAATTACCCACATTTCATAGCATCAATGTATGAAATCAAATCACGTGTCTGGTCTCCATTTGTTCTTGTGAAAAACTTTCTTGGCAACAAGCAGGCAGACAACTACACACAATTAGTAGAGGATATGCTCTTTCATTTCAACAGGCTTGGCTGTAACATGAACGTTAAAGTCCATTATCGGCACAGTCACTTAGATCGCTTTCCAGAGAATCTTGGTGACTTAAGCGAAGAGCAAGGTGAAAGATTTCCCCAAGACATAAAAACACTGTAAACCAGATACTAAGGAAGATGGGATGAACACATGATGGAAGACTATTTTTGGAATCTTATATGGGATAGACCTGACAGCTCCCACTCTTGGAAGTCTTACAAAAGGAGCTTATTGTGTACCAAATGACTGGAAAGTTTGTATCATAAACTTGTGCTTTTGGTATGAAATAAGTAGATTTTCATGTGGTACACTCTTCTTTTAATTTTTAATATGTTTCCTTCATGCTTAAAAGATTATAATTTAAGCACTATATTAAAATATCCTGATTTTTTAATGGGCGAACAGAGGGTAAGAGTAGTATATGGCACATGTTCTCTCTGTCAAAAACTAGAGCTGACAGGAGAAAACTGGTGCCATTTTTGGAATCAGCAGGTCAAATAGACCCAGAAACAGGTCTAACATTTGAGGCACCAAAATGAGCGTTGGCTCATGTTATCAGCGCCAATTTAGCCTATTAATTAATTTTAGGCACACTTTATGGAATTGGGGGGTTAGTACCTCCTAAATAGGAGCTAAGGGTCAGATTCTATAAAGTGTGTCCTTGCTAGGCACCTCTAAACACCCTAATTGTGGATGCCTAAAATCCATATGCAATCCATGTTGTTTCAATTAGCTTAAATGGCGTGGCCATTGACCTTGGCATTGAAGTTAATTGATTAATTTTAAAGAAATTAACAATTAAGAGCTCTGCGTAAAACTCAGAACGATACCTAGCTCCTTTTACTAAGCTGCGCTAGCGGTTTTAGCGCGCACTTAGCGCACGCTAAATTGCCATGCACACCAGACACTAACGCCTCCATTGAGCTGGCGTTAGTTTTTGGCACGTAGCATGGGGTTAGCATGTGCAGCAATATAGCGCGCGCTAAAAATGCTAGGGCAGCTTAGTAAAAGGAGCACCTAAAGTTGAGGCACCCTCGGATGCCTAACGACACCTACCTGAAAAGTGGTCGTGGTTAAGGAGCAAAAAAATCATCGTGGTTGACTTAGGCTTCGCTAGTTGTCTGAGTTAGTGCCGGTAAATTCGATCAGATAATTCTATGAGCAGTGCCATGTGGTTGATTGACGGCCATGCCTACCGACACCTACAGTGTAGGCGCGCTTAGGTGTCATTTATAGAATCTGGCCTTAAGTGTTTCTGTGTTAACATTTTCAATAAGGGTGCTCTAATATGAACATTAGCACACAACCTGAAAAAAAAATAGAAAAATGTCTTAAATACTGTCATTTAAAAAATGGGCTAACGCGCATGAAAGTCCCATGTTAAAATACACGAAGCCTATGGTTTAGTAAAAGGACCCTTTTGGGAGTTACTCAACCATATCATGGCAGATCTTTCATTAAAATCAAGTGTACAGAGGACAGTTTTATGACAGCGGACATCAATATTTATATAGGACTTGCATGATTACTGTGCTATCGCCACTTAAGTGTGAGCAGATTATATTATTTGTGTATATTGAGTACTGTTGTGCTGTGAACTACAAATTTCTATATTTTTTATAGTTCTTCTATAATTGGTCCTTTCAGATCACATGTTCCCTGCTCCCGGTGTCTTATGGGCTTTTCTTTCTGGCTTGCTTTGTCTCCAGGCATGCTGGGTAAGGAGCCCGCTCCCCTCCCATCTTGTGCTACGATCCTCCTCCTGGTCCCCTTAAAAAGCTCCTTCCTTCCTCACACCCCACTTCCCAAGCCAATTATAAGCCCCTCACTCCCCTGCACCCCCAACCCCCAGTTTGGGCCTATCTTTGCTTTCTGGTGGTTCAGTGAGGCATTAGGGACAGGAGCACAGCCTTCTTGCTGCTGCCTTTTGCTGCTGGCCTGAGGAAATGGCTGCCACGATCTCTCATGGCAGCCTGTGGTATTTGCAATATATACATAACATTGATTTGCATGTACTGCTTGCATCGTATATAAATAGATCTCATGCATATTGATTGTGGAAATCTTGAAAACATTGACTAGATTATGGCCTTCAAAAACTTTGGTTTGTCTACCCCTGTGCCTTAGCCCTGCCCTACTTTGTTTTGAAAAGTCAGAGATAATGTATGAATCATCTAATTTAGGGTTCCTTTTATGAAGGCACGCTAACTGATTTAGCGCACGCTAAAGATTTCTGCGCACTAAATGCTAAGGCACCCATAGAATATAATGGGCACCTTAGCATTTAGCGGTTAGTGCGTCTTAGTGAAAGACGCACTAAAAGACCCCTTATACCACTGCTTATAAACACCAGCAGTAGGTTGGAGTTGTCATATGTTTTAAAAGCTCCATTTTCTTTTTTTTTTTTGTAAATATTTTATTAATTTTCCCAAAAACAATGCAATATACATATTAACAATCAGAGAATAAAGCACATAATGCATTTTCACCTTATAAATATATACATACAGTATATTTATCCCACCCACCCTTCTATTAAGTAATCAATAAATCAATAATGAATATATATTTATACTTTCAAAATCTTTATCTTATATAATACTAAAGTATTCCCTCCCTCCTCCCACCCACCCTGGATGTGAATAGAAGTATACCAAATTAAAGAAACAAACCAATTATACTGCATTCATAAAAGATGCCAATGGTACCCAAACCAATTTAAATATATGACCATCTCCTAATAAATCCGCATTCATTTTCTCATTCTTATATGTGGAACATAAATTTGACCACCAAAAAGAGAAATTTAAGATGATCATGATTTTTCCAATTATGTGTTATCATCTGTATAGCAATCCCAGTCATGACTAAAAAAAGATGATTTTATAACGATCTATGGGAGGGTTAACATGTAGTAATATTCTGCATATGACCAGCTCATATGTTAATGGGAATGAAGATCCAAGAATTGCATTAGAAACATAGAAACATAGAAAAATGACGGCAGAAAAAGGCCACAGCCCATCAAGTCTGCCCACTCTAATGACCCACCCCCCTGACTTTACCCCCCTAGAGATCCTATATGTGTATCCCATTTACTTTTAAAATCTGGCACGCTACTGGCCTCAATCACCTACAGTGGAAGTTCATTCCAATGATCAACCACCCTTTCGGTGAAGAAATACTTCCTGGTGTCGCCATGAATTTTCCCACCCCTGATTTTCAGCGGATGCCCTCTTGTGGCCGAGGGTCCTTTAAGAAAGAAGATATCATCTTCCACCTCGATACGGCCCGTGATATATTTAAACATCTCAATCATGTCTCCTCTCTCTCTACGTTCTTCGAGTGAGTATAGCTGCAATTTATTCAGCCATTCCTCATACGGGAGATCCTTGAGCCCCGAGACCATCCTGGTGGCCATTCGTTGAACCGACTCAACTCTTTGCACATCTTTTTGGTAATGTGGCCTCCAGAACTGTACACAATATTCCAGATGAGGTCTCACCATGGATCTGTACAACGGCATTATGACTTCAGGCTTCCGCCTGACAAAACTTCTGCGGATGCAACCCATCATTTGTCTAGGCCTTGGATGAAGCCATCTCCACTTGATTGGCACTTTTCATGTCTTCATTAATGATCACTCCCAAATCACACTCTGTCCCCATATCGATTTCCAAAAACTGAGAATTAACAGGTAAAAGAACAACATATGCTTATAAACACCAGCAGTAGGTTAGAGTTTGCCATATGTTTCAAAAGCTCTGTTTTCAAGAAGTCATCGATGTACTGTAGAACCTGATTGAAAATCTGGCCACAGAAGGCATCTTTTGAGTTTCAACATATAAGGTTTTATTAAAGAAAGCGAACAATTAAATTCTATTAAAGAAGCTGTCATTCACTGCTTTATCACCTCAGGAATAAAATAGAGTGGATTGAGAGATAATATAATAGACACCCAGTGATAACGTATCAGCAAGAAGCAGGAATTTGAAAACCTATTTTCCAGCAGCCAAAAACATTATCTCTAAACTTTTACTTAATGCCTCAAACAACTGGTTCACTCAACAAATGATTTTATCCCTTACTGAGCATATATCATATAACTGAGCGGTTGGACTGAACCTCAATCTAGGCACAAAATCTTTTCCCTGGTGGAATAATAAATGTTATTAACAACAATGATTCACCCACTGACTGTAAAATTAACTCACTGAATCAACATGTTTAGGAGAACACAAAACGGCACTTCATTAAGGGGCCAAAGCAGCAACTAGCATTATCAATTACCACCCGGTATTCAGCAGTATTTAGCTGACCGGGAATGGCTCCTGGCCAGTTAAATAACACTACATTGGCTAACAGCCAATATTCAGCGGGAGATAGCCCACTATCACCTGCTGAATATCCTGGTCACCAGCTAACCAAGTCACCAGATATGTCGAACAGCATAAGTGGTCAGTGCCAATATTCATTGGCTGACTGGATATGTTTAGCGGTCAAACAGACCCACCTAAAAAGCAGGTCTTTCTTTGGCTGCTATGACTAAGTCAGCTAGCCAGTAAATATTGGCTTGGCCAGCTATGTCAAACACAGCTGATCTTAGCACAGAAATTCAATGTTGGTGGCCGAATATGACCCTGGCACTGAATTTCCACGTTCACTGGAGCCCAGAGAAGGTAGTTGGCCTGCCTACAATGGTCTGACTATTGGACTCTTCCATTATAGCATGAGTTACCTGCAAACTTTAATACCTACTAGTAAGTTTTCAAAGATCTCAGTGTAAGCACGTAGGGCCAGATTCTGCAACTGGCGCCCAGGTCGGTGGCCACCTTAAAAGCGGCCGCTGATCGCCTGTCAATCATTCCAGGGTGCCGGTTACAGAATCGTGCCAAGATAGGTGGCTGAAATGTAGGCCCGGAAAACCCAGGCCTACATTTCAGCTGCTTATCTTGGCTACTAGACCATAGCAGCCGAGATCAGCCAAGGGATTCCTCCCCCCCCCCTCATCAGTTTTGCAGAAGGGACTCCTAAAAGCTGCGATTCTGTAACCAGTACCTATGAGACTTGGGAGCAATGCAGAGCATTCAGTGCCGGCCAGCACTTAAACCAATTTTGCGGTTTTGTAAAAGGAGGGGGGGGGGGTTATGTATGTTACCTTGTAACCTGTTCAGAGAACTCTGGGGAGGATGGGATCTAAAACAAATTAAATAAATAATTTCATTTATTTATTTTAAAAAAATTGTTATTCTACTTCAGACCTTAGTTGAGCCCATATGAAATAGTCATATCAAAAATTCACAAACTTAACAAGTTTAACAGACACAATAGACTTTAAAACAATTTTAGATGGTCTGAATGCAGGAAATATGAATGCATATGTGGACACCATATAGAGCCATAAGTCAAATGTAGAAAGCATCTGTTAAGAAATTAAAATGGCATCTTGCTGGAAAAGATTATTATAGGTCATTATAAGTAAGGCTTTGAAGATGAAGCCTTAATTTATATGTCAGTGAAGTATAGCATGAAGATTTTGACACCATAATTATCCCGCTTTTCATCACTGTATTGTAACTCATAATTACTCTACAAAATGCTGTTCTCTCGGTGCTATTTAGCATCGTCACTCTCAGTCACCCCGTTTTTGTAAGCAGCATCAATCATAATAGCCCACCAACTAGGGAGACAAATTGATCAAATTTAAGGCATGCACAGTTCCTTCCATTAGCACAAAAGTCTAATTTCTGCATTTTTATCATGAATTCTATTTTGTAAAGCCTTACTCCATTTTTATTCTGATATGAGAACATATTTCTAAAATAACAAAACACCTGCCCCCCACCCCCCACAGCTTTTCTTGGTTCCTAGATAATTACAGGAAACTGGATGATATAAATGCATGGATCGTCAAGGTAGTATTTTCGAAAACGCTGCTTCTTCCATATGTTCCACCAAGAAGACAATGCAATAGTGGAAAAGGTAATATATATACAGTGGTGCCTCGCATAACGAACGCCTCGCACAACGAACGCTGCACACAACGAACTTCATGTCTTGATTCACACAACGAACTTCGTTTCACACAACGAACTTCGTTTCACACAACGAACTTCGTTTCACACAACGAAGTCGCCCGAGCTGCCGATGTATTGCATCCTTCCGCGCAGGCACTGCAGGCAGTCGTTAGTCACTGCGCTTAACTGCCCTCTCTCACTGTATACAGTCGTCCTTTTAAGATAAACTCAATATTTTTTATATATCATGGCTTCTAAAAAAAGCAGGAAGGTGATTTCTGTTGAAATGAAACGGGAAATAATTAGAAAGAGTGAATGTGGGGTAAAACAGTGTGACCTCGTCAAAGAGTTTGGCCTCAGCAAGACCACCATTTTCACCATTTTGACAAATTTATCTTTTTTTATGTCATCTTAGCATATTTTATGCTGCAGAACGAATTATTTTTTTTAACATGTATTGTTATGGGAAAACGCGTTTCACATAACGAACTTTTCGCATAACAAACTTGCTCCTGGAACGAATTAAGTTCGTTGTGTGAGGCACCACTGTATATATATATATATACATATATATATATATATATATATATATATGTATATATATATATATATATATATATATATATATATATAAAATCATGGTACGGGAAGGACCTATGGAAGTTTTGCCATATTGGGATATCTTCAGGGGGAAACTGAATTCCATAGAAGATTGGTGCTTGAATTTGAACAGGAATAGTGTTCATTTGATTAGAGATTCTATTCTTAGGTATTTATACAGTTTAAATTTAGGCCTTTATTATCAAGTTAATTAGCTGTTCTTGAAGGAACAAAAAAATCATTAATAAGTGTTGTTGTGCTACTGGCACTGTTTGGTGCTTTTCCAGAAGAATCAAATATGTATGTTTTTTAGGGAACTGCTGTCATATGGAGGTAGTTAGACAAAAACAAGCAGGAAAAAAAAGACATTTCCCCCGAGGTTCTATGTATGGCACTGAAATCTTGGCACCAAAATTTGCATGTGAATCAAAGATCCACATGCAAATTAATTAGCTTATGAGCCAATTAATTACAATTAATTTATAATAACCAATTATTGCAATTAATTGGCAATAATTGAAATTTGTATATGCACCTCCTCACGCCCTATTCTAAACCTCCTAGGGCACAACTCAAAAGGGGTGTGGCAGGGGCTTTCCTAAAAGTTGCACATGGGGTTATAGAATAGCTCCATTTCCACGCCAAAATGGTTGGAGTTGGGCACCGGCATTTACACCAGGTAGGGTAAACATCAACACCCAACTTTTGGTGTGGAAATAGGCTCTAAGGGCCTGATTCTCTATAGCACGCGCTAAAGTTAGGCTGCGATAGACGTGCTACCGCAACCTAACTAGCCAATGGCAGAGCACTATTTTAAAAAAATTTGGCGCACTCTACTAACGTGCCTACTTCACACCTATCTCAGGTGTATGAAGGCGCATAGTGATGCAAGCAGAGGCATTGGTTGCACTGGAAGTTGCCTTACGCATGCATACGCATCACTATGAGCCGCTGGATGACCGTTGTAGGCATGTGAAATGTAAGGCTGCAAAATGATGGCCTACAATTCACACATCTATACAAAACTGTAGGCATGATTCTACAAAGCGTGCCCTAGCGGTTGACAGTTGTGCGCCTGCACGCCTACAATGTAGACGCGCTATAGAAAATCAGGCCCTAAGTGCTATTATAAATGGTGATCAACCCAGAACACCATTTATAGCAAGAGTCTCAAAGTCCCTCCTTGAGGGCCGCAATCCAGTCGGGTTTTCAGGATTTCCCCAATCAATATGCATGAGATCTATGTGCATGCACTGTTTTCAATGCATATTCATTGGGGAAATCCTGAAAACCCGACTGGATTGCGGCCCTCAAGGAGGGACTTTGAGATCCCTGATTTATAGAATAGCACCCCCTGCTAATAAGAATGCATACTTTTCTGGATAGTATGCTCTCTTTTCTGGATAGAATGTGCAAGCACAAACCATTATGCATGCATGAACTAATTGAACAAATGCACACTGTTCAGACAAGAGAGCGCAGTCTTTGCAGATAGTGCCTCCTCTTTGCCTCGAGTGTGAACTCTTGATGACATAGTTCCATAGGCAGCGGAATGCTGTTTGGTTTGAAGGGGGAGGGGGGTTCCAGGAGCTCCGCCCTAGCCCTGGCAGAATCAGCTTCCGACTCTACCTCCTCCAAGCTTTGTACTTTTAATCTTCGGGGCAGCCGCCGCGCAGCGTCAACGAATAGGCCTGCCCCTAGAAGTAGAATGAAGGGTTCCGGGGCAGGCCTGCTCGTTGGCAGCTGCCCTGAAGATATAAAGTACAACACCAGGAAATGGGTGGGAGGGCAGACACCAACCGTTGACTGCCAATTTTGGGGGAGGCCATGGCCCCTGTGGCCTCCCCCATTCCGACGCCTGTGCGGAGCTCCCATAATGAACAAATGCCCAGAAAAAAAGGAAGACAATGAACTTTCCTGGAAAAGACTTGGGAAACAACAAAGCAAAAACATTCCATGGTCTGTCCCTTGGGTGTCATCAGCATAGAAAAGGTAAAAAGAAAGTTGAGGGGAGAATCTAGAACAAGACAGAGGAGGGGTAGAGCTGTTTTTTTTCTGATGTTCATTCAATAGACTTTTTTTCTCTTTAAGTTTGCTTCACAGTATTTTATTGGTGTTTATCAGTTAAAACTTAAAATTTGACTCCCTATAGACAGTATGACGGGTTAAATTTGAAGAAAGTGGGTGTGACTAGCAAGTGAGAGTTTTTGGTTTCTTTTGTTAATGGCCTGATGCTCCTGGGGAGGAAAGGTAACGTTAACTGAAAGCTAGCATTATCTTTCCATAAATAATGCAGCTTACACAGTTAACTGAAAACTGTGTTATTTGATTTGCATGATAATGAGGCATTTTGCATGCATTGCACGGCTTCCGTCTCATTATTTATTTTGTTCATGTTTAACTGCCAAAACAGGTGTTAAGGGAAAATAATACAGGTTTTTGCCTCTTAATATATGTTGAATGACAAAAACAATGCATTGTTCTCACCAGATCCCACTTCAACAGATAACCTGAAAAAAACACTAGAAGCAGTGGAAAAATGGATGTTAGACCACAAATTGAAGCTGAACTCGGACAAAACAAAATTTCTACTGCTTGAAAAGGACAAAGCCCCATCCATAACAGAATTAGAAATAAATGCCACCAAATACCCTATATAGTCCGCTCTCAAACTCTTAGGAATGACGAAGATCATGTTACACCATTATTTATTGACGCTCACTGGCTCCCTATTAGCCATCGCATATTATTTAAGGTTATGTTGCTTATATTTAAAACTTTGGCTTACAACGAACCCCAGTTTATATCAAAAATGCTAATTCCCCACAGCTCTGCGCGTGCACTCAGATCATCTTTTCAAAATCTATTAGTTGTTCCTTCTCTAAAAATAATAGGCACACGAAGATCAGATCGGTCCCCAATGGTGGAACTCTTTGCCTCAACACATCAAAAACGAAAAAGATATCTCTTCTTTTAAAAAATCCTTGAAAACACACCTTTTTAAAGATGCTTTTAACATTTAAACTTTTTTGATTTTATGATATATTTTTTTTAACTACCCTGTTTCCTTTTGTTTTTTCCCTTATTTGTCTTTCTTGATATAACAGATGTAACTTTTTACCCTCCTCCCCTTCCAACTAATGTCTGTCTTGTCTTTGTCTTTATCTCAGTGTTCATGTATTTTGTATTTATTTTTAATTCTATCTTATTTTATAATTATGTACATCGCTTTGTAAACAGATTCAGCGATTCATCAAATATTTAATAAACCTTGAAACCTTGAAAACGATAGATAGATGCTGCACACTGCAGGTCCAAATCAACAAGACTACTCAAAAAGCATTTCTAACCATGCGCAATCTACGAAAAATAAGAAAATTCTTCGACAAAGAGCAATATAGGCTCATAGTCCAATCCCTAGTGCTAGGTCTAGTGGACTACTGCAATATCCTCTACTTTCCATGCCCTACAAATTTAATAAAACAATTACAGACTGTACAAAATACAGCCCTCAGACTGATCTATTCTCTTGGAAAATTTGACCACATCACCAATGCCTACCTAGATTCACACTGGCTACCTATACAAGCTCAAATTCAATTCGAATTATACTGTATATTATTCAAAGTAATAAACGGTACTGCACCCAACTACCTAAACAATCGTCTAAATCGGAACCTTACAACCAGACAAAGGAAAACTCAGACCCCATTTGCCTATCCCTCATTCAAAGGAACGCAACGCAAGAAGATGTATGACAATCTACTAGCAACGCAGGCAGCGAAACTAGATTTCTGCTGTTCAAGTTGCCCTCGTAGCTGTTGAAAATCCCCCATATTTTCTTCTGGTGGTCAATCGTCCTCTGCTTTGTCCACTATTGAGACTCGAATCCGTGGATAGTTGATCTTCATCGAATGCTTGTTTAATCGTTTGTACAGGGTTTCCTTTAAATAACCATAAATAAACCTGGTTATTCATATAATCTCGCTCATCTCGTCTGTATTTCTTTATTTTATTTTGTTTAATAGTATCTCAGTACAGCTCCATCTTTTGGTTATGGTCACTCTCCAGCGACTCGAATTCTGTCCCTGTTGGACATGCGTGTTTAATATTCGTTTTTAGATCTAATATGTTCTTTTTCAATTCTTGTTCCAACAGTGTGATTTGCTCTATAATGAGTAACATCAAGTCCATACTACATTTATTTAGGATTGCACACCATTTATCCTTGAACTGTTGGTCCTGGGCAAACAATGATGGACCCTTTTGGATTCGTAGTCCACGCGGTATCATAGCTGTTGATACATATTGGGCAAAAGTATTAGCATGTAACTCCGCTCTAATCAGTTTCTTATCTAAACTTTCAAGCTCATACCATGATGTTGAATTCAAAGTAGATGTGCTCCCCTCATATAGAGTAGGTCTATTAAGTAACTCAGTACGTTTTTCCTCCGAAAAACTGAATAACTCTTTAGTGGTCTGTATTTGAGCCATCTCCCAAACGTTTTATGACTCTCTACTATTTTAAACAAATCCAATACTTAAATACTCAAGGAGTGACTATCAGGGAGTTCAGATTCCACCATTTCATACGAAATTGGTAGCAGTGATACTCTTCATTATTCCCTTCACAGCTCTGAACACTTATTTTCTAAGTTTTGAAAATTATTCTTATTATTGAAGTCAATACGTTTAAATCTTTAAATCAAATGACTTATCTTTAATCCTTCTTGGTTCCCCTTCCCGATGCGTTTCGTCTGTTTTTATCAAGGTTGGGGGAACTGCGAAGCAAACCCAGAAAAGCATACATTTATCAGCCATCAAAAGATCCCATACCTTTGTTCACTAAATTCATTTATACCTACCAAAGATAAAGGGTAAACTTTTCCCATCTCCATTTGCTGCTGGCGTTCAAAAGATGGTCGCGGGGTCCACCCAGAGCAATAAATGATGATTAATGATGTTGTCTTGATATGTCTGTTATATGTGACAATCAGAGGGAAACAAGATTCTATGTATGTCATTTGGAAACCGCATAGTTGTATGCGGTATATAAATTTTTTAATAAGTAAACTAAATAATAAAAATAGTGAGTAAAACGTGGGAGGAATCAGTTTTATGTGAAGCCTGAACCACTGAAAGCCCTCCGGACAACATTCTGCATAAGATCACACCACTAATTTTGTAGTATAATGCAACTTCCTAACCATGTAAAATTATAATTATAAATGTCCCAGTGAAGGTGAGAATTTAAACTGAAACTAAAAATAGTCACTACAAATAATATGTGACTCAAATGATTTTAATATAGCATATAATAAATCAAAAAATTCAGAGCAAGAAGAGACTTATCTTCAAGGTGTGAAGGCTGATTGCCTGACAGAGTACCACGTTTCGTTTTCCTCATCAGGGGCAACTGCAGATTCACGGCATCTTGCAGTAAAAATCTCTTATCCAAAATGGTTCTCTGTTACGGTTGTAGACCCACTCCGATTTCACCTTATAAGTTAGGACACCCTTTTTGATGGTCTAATTTTATGTGCTTACTTAGCTAGTTAGCAGCCTGAAAACTGCCGATAACTGGCTAAGTTCTCACTCTGCCCATAACCCATCCCTTGCCCACCCCTAAGTGAAAACATAGAAACATGATGGCAGATAAAGGCCAAATGTCCCATCCAATCTACCCATCTGCAGTAAGCATTATCTCTTCATCTCTCTAAGAGATCCCACGTGCCTATCCCACGCCTTCTTGAATTCAGACACAGTCTCTGTCTCCACCACCTCTACCGGGAGACTGTTCCATGCATCTGCCACCCTTTCTGTAAAAAAGTATTTCCTTAGATTACTCCGGAGCCTATCACCTCTTAACTTCATCCTAAGCCCTCTCATTCCAGAGTTTCCTTTCAAATGAAAGAGACTCAACTCATGCACATTTACACCACGTAGGTATTTCAATGTCTCTATCATATCTCGCCTCTTCTGCCTGTCCTCCAAAGTACACAGATTGAGATCTTTAAGTCTGTCCCCATACGCCTTATGACGAAGACCACACACCATTTTAGTAGCCTTCCTCTGGACCGACTCCATCCAGTCAGTGGCGACATTCAGTGGCACTATCCATTTAGATGCCACTGAACATTGTGTACTGGATCACTTAGGGCTAGATTCACTAAATGTACCGATCCAACGATGATTGCAAAACCAGTTTTACTGGTTTTGCAATCGTTTTGCCAACCCCGACCCGATTCACTAAATGGCCCACCGCCTAGTTGACGATCCCATCCAATCCACCCATGCAAATTAGTAAATAGCCAAGTGATCGATTCACTAACAATTGCTTGGCTATTTTGAATCGGGTTTGACTAATGGCAAACCCGACTGCTGCAGACCTGTCGGTAACTGTGTTACCGACAACTCTGCCTATTTTGTGTTGGGGTTTTTTTCCATTGTTTTTAATGGCACAGATATTTTGCTGGTGGCGCCCCTCCTCCCCCCTCTTTTCTGGCCCTACCCCATCCACTCTTTCCCCTCCCCATCATGCCACAAACGCCCTTCCCTTCCCCTGTTCCTCTTTAACATTCGTGGCGCAAGCAGCAACCCCAACCTGCTGCTCGCGCCAACGTCAGCCTTCACTTCCTAGGGACAGGTCCAGTAAGTGACGTCAGAGGAAGATCTCAGAAACCTGCTTAGAAACTGACAAAAAGAATGACTTTGTCTGAGACTTATCAGTTCCAGATTTTGATCATTGATCCTACAAAAAACCCCTCAAATTTTACAAAACACTTAAATTGCTGCATATTATAACCATCTAAGTCTCAGACAAAGTAATTCTTTTTGTCAGTTTCTGAGCAGGTTTCTGAGATCTTTTTTCCTCTCATTTATGATGTACAGTGTTCCCCTGGTCATTCGTGGTCCCAGTCATTCACGGTATTCACTGACTGGGACTTCCTGTGCTAAAGTCAGGCTTCACCAATCAGGAGCTGGGTGTCAAAGCAGCTTCTGATTGGTGAAGCCTGACTTTAGTGCAGGAAGAGGTGGTCAGATCATACCACGAGTGATTTCCTTCACTCGCCAGTGCTCCAGCTGCCCTATCCTGCCTCTCCAGCTGCCCTCTCCTGCCTCCCCATGCAAAAAACCGTATTCGCGGGGTTTTTTATATTTGCAGGGGTTCCTGGAACGGAAACCCCTGCAAATATATAGGGGGAGTACTGTACATTTATTAATTGCTGCATATAGGAGCCTTTTAAAGACCAAACATTGCCCAGAAGGAACTGAATTTATTTTCAATGCACATCTCTAATGAATATATATACAGTAAAACCTTGGATTGCAAGTAACTTGGTTTGCAAGTGTTTTGCAAGACAAGCAAAACATTTTATTAAATTTTAACTTGATAAACAAGCAATGTCTTGCAATACAAGTACAGTACATACATGCACACACATCACATCATCACAACTGAGCCCATGGGTCTTCTCTCTCTGATACTGCAGGAGTGTAGTGACTGTTCTAAACGAGCAAGGTTTTGCAATACGAGTACATACAGTATACATGTGTCACATCATCACAACTGAACTGAGGGTTCTTCTCTCTCTGACACTGCGGGAGTGTAGTGATTGTTCTAAACGAGCGAGGTCTTGCAATACAAGTACATACAGTATTTTGTATTAAAGTTTTTGGATTGTGGAACGAATTGTCTGAGTTTCCATTATTTCTTATGGGAAATTTGCTTTGATATACGAGTGTTTTGGATTACAAGCATGGTTTCGGAATGAATTATGCTCACAAGCCAAAGTTTTACTGTTTATTTATTCAGAGAAGCTAGAAGCAATCTGCATACTGTTATATCATTATTATTACATAGTTCTGCTCGAGTTACTCCAAACTTTTATCTATAGTTACCTGGAGAGTTTTACTCTTCTCATCAGCTTTCCCATCAAAGCAGGAATCCATCGGCTGAGGCATCTAGAGCACATTTCCCCCTGGAAACTGTTGTCCAGTATCTGCCAGATTCTCTATGTCACCCAAATGTGGGCATGGATCCCAGATTAATGCATAAAATAATTAGTCAATTAGGCCCAGATTATATAAACAGTACCTGGAGTTATGCACCTAGATTTAATTTAATGTCTTCTATTTGTGCGTCACACATACCTGTTTCTGAAGTATTTAGGCAACTATCCTGTACAATCCTACTCCACAATAACTGATCTCTAGCACTGTTAATAACTAGCTTCTAACCTTGTTAATTCTAATTAATTTGTAACATCTTTTAATCATTGTAAACCGCATAGAACTTCACGGTCCTGCGGCATATAAACTGTTGTTATTATTATTATTATTATACAAGTCCTAGGCAACATTACAGAGGAAGGGGTTAGAAGAGGGTAGGGATGACTACGGAGGGCAGGAAGGAATGGAGAGGAGAGAAGCATGTAGAATATTTCATAGAAATTCCTAACTTTACAGATAGGAGTACCATCTATGTAAATGATCTCGAAATGAATTAAAGGAATATGTAAAAAGGAATAGAAGGGAGGAACCGTTAAACAATAGAATTCAGTTAATAAAATAAAAACAATGGGGTACAAACAATGGAATAAAATTTAAAATAATTCATAAACTGGGGAAAAAACCCAAAATCAAATAAGTCTGACAGAAGTCCAATTTCCTGAAGCAGCTCCATTGCCTCAGCATATCTAATATAATAAAGAGCTAGCCGCGCAAGCGCACTTCTATTTGCGTGTTCCGTGCGCTGTAGGTCTGTGGCCGAAGAAGTGCGCATGCACGCTAATACATCACCAGCCGATCATTGGTCCGTGGCAGGCAGGAGAGCGGATGCGCGGTTAGGGCCCACATTGGAGCGCTGTGGCCGACCCAGGATCGTGGGAGGATGCGCCGCGCGAGGGGGAGGGACATACCGGTTGTGCACATACCGCCACAAACCTCCCTCCAGCATTGGCAGCCGCATCACGCTAAACAGGCTGCTTCGGGCTTTCTCCTGCAGTTGAGTCCCTCTACCGCGTCACTGATGACGTCATCAATGACGCGACAGAGAGACTCAACGGCACAAGAAAGCCGAAGCAGCCTGTTTAGCATGCTGCGGCTGCCAACGCTGGAGGGAGGTTTGATATTAAAGTCATCTTGCTGGGAGGGTCGCAGAGTCAGCGGGGGTTGGACTGGGAGGGGAGAGAAGCGTCTGCCTCGGGTGCTTCAGGCAGCAGCAGCGTTTACAATTCGCTGCTGTTGCTGGCTTCAGGCCTTCCTCTCTGGCCGGTCCTGCCTACTTCCTGTTTTCATGAAGACAGGACCGGCCAGAGAGAAAGACCTGAAGCCAGCAACAGCAATGAATTGTGAATGCTGCTGCTGCCCAATGAAGTAGTTAAATGAGGAAAGGGAGCAGAGGGGGAGAGAATGGCTTGGAGGGAAGGAGGAAGGTATGCCAGTCCAAGGGAAAAGGAAGGAGATGGAGAGAGGCCATATGGAACAGAGAGAGAGAGGGCGGACACTGGATGGAAAGAGAAGAGAGGGGCAAGACAGAGGGTGAACAGTAGATGGAAGGGGTAGAGAGAGGGAGACGCACCGCATGGAAGTGTGGAGGACAGGGGGAGCAGAAATACAGAAAGCGGCTAAGGAGAGAGAAAAAAAAAAATAAAGAGAGACACACACACATATATTCTAGCACCCGTTAATGTAACGGGCTATAAGACTAGTTTTAAATAATCCCAATGGCAAAAGTCCAGATGGAACAGATATCAGCTCGGGTTTTCCAGCTGCTGCAGCCCTGACTCATCGCTTCCAGGCAGAAGATGCACAGAGATAGAAAAATCCACCGCTGGGCCGCACTGCTCTCGGTGGGCTCATGGGCAGCTTCTGAAGAATACAGCACTGTGCCTCCATCGGCCAATCTAGATGCCTAACTTAACCCCTCCCCCTTTTACTAAACCGTGGTAGCAATTATTAGCACAGGGAGCCATGCTGAATGCTCCGCGCTGCTCCCGACATTCATAGAGTTCCTATGTGCATCAGAAGCAGAGCGGAGCATTCAGTGTGGCTCTCTGCGCTAATAACCTCTATCGCAATTTAGTAAAAAGGTGGGGGGTGTAAATTATCCAATTTTACTTAATCAGCGCCATTAATTGGAAAGTGCCATTAAAAAAACAATTTAAAAAAATGGAATTAGTTAGTATGCACCTAACTGGGTAGGTACCTACCAGTTCAAGGTAGGTGTCTACTTCGAGGAACCTACCAGAAAGTAGGCATGGTTAAGGGTGGATTCTGGGTAGGTTTGGGGTATGGTTTGACTTAGGCACCAGTGCCTAACTTAGGTACACTCATTTAGGTCAAGAAAACCATGGCGTAAATGGAGTGCGCTTAACATTTCAATGACTATTAGGAGCTAAGATTGCTTAGGAGCAGCTAGGCGCAATTCTGTAAGCAGTGTCAGTGGATGAGTGACATTCGGCTCCTCAGCACTTAGGGCTCCTTTTACAAAGGTGCGTTAAGGCCTCAACGCACAGAATAGCGTGTGCTAAAATGCCGCGCGCGCTAGCTGCTACCGCCTCCTCTTGAGCAGGTGGTAGCTTTTCAGGTAGCGCGCACTTTATTGTGCGCTAATCCGGTGCGTGCACTACAAAACACTAGCGTACCTTTGTAAAATGAGCCCTTAGGCATGGTTTATAGAATCAGGGTCTTTTAAGCACTAACAGTCAATTATTGGCATTAACTTAATTGGCAGTAATTAGGAGATACGCGCGAACCTGCCCTCCACCCTATTCTGTAATATGCGTGCCTAAATTTCATAGTGTGGAACTTTAAAGGGGGCCTGGGTGGGTCAGCTTTGGAAACATTCTAGTTTGATCCAGATTTATTAGGCATCATTCATAGTCTCAAACTTCATCAATGTGTCTGAAGGAAACGGGCTCCAGTTGACCAATAAACTAAACTAAACTAAGCCTTAAGTTTATATACCGCATCATCTCCACGGAAGTGGAGCTCGGCGCGGTTTACAAAAATATAAGAAGAGAGGAGAAAGATTTACAAGAATATATGAATAGAGGGAATATAAACAAGAGAGTAAATGGTTTTATGGTAGAAAAAGTGATTATATGTTAGAAAAGAGCCAGGTTTTCAATTGTTTGCGGAATAATTGGAGGGAGCCCAGGTTCCGCAGCGGGAAAATGAGATCATTCCAGAGGCCTGTGATTTTGGAGAGGAGAGATTTTCCCAGTTTGCCTGCGTGGAGAATACCGTGTAGAGAGGGGAAGGACAGTTTATGTCTGTGAATATATTTCTTTTATGAAATCTCCTAAAAAATTTGTAACATTAAAGGATTTTTCTAACACGGAAAATCTGCCAGATTCTTTTATACTTCAAAACATAGCAATTCCTGCATGTTCAGCATACGAGGGGGGCTGCTGAATACGATATGGAGAATGATATGGAGCTGTGAAACTTACGATTTATTCCACACTTTTCTTGACACTTTTTTGTTTCATTTCATATCGTTGAAACGAAAAGTGTGGAATGACACGTAAATTTCACGTTTCCGTGAAAATTCTCTTCTTGGTTAGGCTGAGAACTTTTCAGCAGCTCCTCGTATAAACGTGTGCAAAAATGGTCGGGCGGTTATAGATTCAAAAATCATTTTAGATGTAACAGATAAAGCTGTGTTCTTTTTCATTTAAATTTGAAATTACCGTATTTTCACGCATATAACGCGCGCGTTATACATGATTTTTACAAACTGTGCCTAACCTTGCGCATTATACGCGTGAGCGCGTTTTACAACTTTATTTTTACATAGCTCCCCCCCGACGTCCGATTCACCTCCCCGCAGGACCGCTCGCACGCACACGCACTCACACCCGCCCCCGCACCCCCCCCCGAAGGACCGCTCGCACGCACTCCCACCCGCACCCACACCCCGAAGGACCGCTCGCACCCCCACAGCCTCCCGAACCCCACCCCCATCATGTAGAAGCTCCTACCATTGTACTGCTGCTTCCTCTTGGCGGTCCCGGCCCTTCTGTGAGCCCTGCGTCTGTGCTGCTTCCTCTTCCGGTGGTCCCGCCCTTTCTCTGACATCAGAGAAAGGGCGGGACTGCCAAGAGGAAGCAGCAGGACAACGGTAGGAGCTTCTACATGATGGGGGGGGCGGGAGGCTGTGGGGGTGCGAGCGGTCCTTCGGGGTGGGGGTGCGGGTGCGAGTGCGTGCGAGCGGTCCTTCGGGGTGGGGGTGCGAGCGGTCCTGCGGGGGGGGGTGAATCGGACGTCGGGCGGGCATCAGGCTTTCAGGGTGGGGACAGGACTTCAAGGGGGAGAGGAGAGTCGGGGCGGGCGAAAGGAGAGTCGGGGTGGCCAGAGGAGAGTCGGGGCGGGCGAAAGGAAAGTTGGGCAGCGACGGGAGAGTCGGGGCGGCATGCATGGTGTACGGGTGTGCGCGGTATATAAAAATTTATTTACATAAATTACAGTTTTCCGCGCGCTATACCCGTGTGCACGTTTTACACGGGTGCGCAGTATATGAGTGAAAATACGGTAGTACTCCCTACCTGTGATTCCCACACAGCGCCTTCCAAGGTTGTGATTTTTGTTTTTTCTAGTATATGCTCAAAATGGAATGAAAAGAAACATACAACTGTCTTTAATATTTGTGCACAAATATTAAACTACTGATTAAATAAAATGTTTGAGAATGCATGTACTGGCAAATTAATGACATGGGCTTTTAATACTTTTCATATGTTCCTTAGAGGGCCTGAGCCACTAAGCTTTTTTGTCACAGAATGGGAAAAATCAGACTCAAAAAGGCAGAATTAAAGAAAAACAAAGTGAGTAAGGTAGGTTGATTGTTCCTTTTCTGGTATTTTCTAAAGTTCCATATTTCCTTCCCTTATTGAAAAAACGTTTTGGGTTGTTTTTTTTTTTAATATATTTAAATTTTTATTGAAGTTTTAAACAAATAACAATGCAAAACAACACAAAAATAACTCAATTTGTATATCTGCAAATGACCTCTAATAACAGGTGGTCTCCATAAAAGTACAACAGCCACAGTAAGTACTACAGATTAATACCCCCCTCCCTCAGATATAGATGGAACACATTAGGATCAAGGTTCCCCACCCCTCCCCTCCTCAATATCCAATTTCTGAGTAATAACAGTCCAGGTATGTATCGAATGCAAATAATAACCCTATGTTTGGCCACATATATTTCCATTTTCCCCAAAGAAGATAATTTCACTCTACATTCATTCAAGTCCGGGACCAGGGACTGCGTCCAGTAATTTGCAATGAGACATTCATTCCAAAGCACTCTACAGTAGAGAAATTTACATTTGTCAGGCATTCTGACAGTTTAACAGCCTGAAGTATTGGAAATGCAGAGATATTGGACCAGGGGAGAGAGTAAGGGAGTTGGCTGCTGCTGCTGCTGAGATGTTTTGGGGGTCTGATTGGCCATCAGAGTGGGTAGGTCTGAGCCAGGAATGGGCGTCTGTGCCACCCAGATGCCCCCATAGCTGCACCATTGTCTAAAAGTGTTCCTGGAGTATCTTCCAGCCAGTCTAGTTTTCAGAATATGCATAAGATAGATTTACATGCAGTGGTTTACAATCAGGCATTTTTTCTATCTATCCCAGTGTGCTCGCAGTCTGTCTAATGTACATGAGTCAATGGAGGATTAAGTGACTTGCCCAGGGTCACAAGGAACAGCGAGGGGGTTTTAACCCACAACCTCAGGGTGCTAAGCTGTAGCTCTAATCACTACACCACATTCTTCATATTACAACCAAGATGTGGTCTGTGGATTTGAAATGTATTCAGTCATCTCTCTAGTATCTCAAGGTGGTTTTCATACTGCAGTCAGAGAAGACATGGTAGGCTAGTATGATTAAAGAAGCTGATTTACTGAAAAACAAGTATCTTCAGAAAATAAATTGTAGAACAAATGAACATATTTCTGAGTTCTTTAGCCAACATCTTTGCTATTTTTTCAAACGGGGGCCAATTTGTCAAAATACTCGTAGGTTCAGTGTGAAAGCTAAGACCATCGCCAGACAAAATGGAAGACATTCTGTCAACCTCCACCATCCTATCTCTACTTTCATCCCTTTAAAGCTACAAAATAACGCTGTCAGATTACTTCATCTTACTCCTCTTTTACAGGTTGAATTCTGGTTACCAGTTACTTTTAGTATTTTACTTAAGATATTATTAAAATGCAAGATTTCTCATACTGGCCTTTCAGATTTTCTATCCCAAAATTTGATTCTATATACTCAGTCTCAATCCCTTCATTTTGTTAATGGTACCATCTTTCTGTCAAGTCTCTTTGACAACTTATAGGAACTCTATGTTTAACATGACGAGCCCTGAGTTTTGGAACCAGCTTCCAATAATCTTGCGTTCAAAGCCCTCCGTGTCAGTTTTTAAGAAATTATCTAAAACTTACTCCCTCTTTTACTAAGGTTAGCACGTGCTAATCAATTTAGTGCGCGCTAAACGCTAAAGCATGCATGTTAGTCTATGGACGCATTAGCGTTTAGTGCGCGCCAATTGGTTAGCGCACCTTAGTAAAAGAGGGGGTTAATGTTGACCCTTACGAATATAAGAATAGCCTTACTGAGTCAGACCAATGATCCATCAAGCTCAGTAGCCTGTTCTCACGGTGGCCAATCCAGGTCACCAATACTTGGCCAAAACCCAAGGAGTAGCAACATTCCACTATCTCAGAGTAAGCAAGATTCCGGAACCCCAAATAGTAGCAACATTCCATACAGAATTCCCAAAGAGGAGCAAGATTCTAGAATCTCAGAGAGTAGCAACATTCCATGCTACCGATCCATGGCAAGCAGTGACTCCCCCCCCCCCCCCCACCGAACTATTTATTGATTGTTCATGCATCTGGGTTGGTTGGATTGGGACTATGAGCCAGAGTCTGGAGCCACGATAAATAAGCAGTATCTTTTTTTATTTTCTCTTTTGAAATTGGAGTCTTTGTTATTATTTTTTATTTGTACTGCACCTTGAAAGTTTGTCTCTAGGCGGTTAATCAAATTCAATAAAATCTGAAACCTAAACCTGACTCCCCTTCACATACACACACACATACAGTTTTTAATCTCTCTCTCTGTACCCTCTCTGGAGGCTTGCTTGGGGTTCAGGAATATACAAAAATGAAAACAAAGGTAAACAAGAACCCTACAAAGATCCAAACCAGCAAAGAGAAAAAGTCTTTTTTTTTTTTTTGCTCTTGGCTTTCTTGCGGTGCCACCTTTTCAATAGTCATTCTGTTTTCTTCCAGAATACATGGCTTGCAGTAAGTTTGAACTGCATGATGTTGTCTCAGTCTTGTGAGAATAGAGCGGAATTCTGAGCAGCAATAGCTCAAACTCAGTGAGAACTGCATAATACAGATATTAAAGTGAATAACTGTTATGAAGATATTTCCAACAGCAAGGCTGATGAAAAGTGGATGGAGACTATACATTGAGAAAAGAGTCAGTGGGGCATATAGAGGTTGATAAGGGCCCTAAGTCTGGCAATGAAGAACCTTGCTTTATGTATTTATTAATATTTGTTTATAATCTGTTTGAATTTAGTGTCATAATTTATTATTTTCTGACAGAAAGTAAGGAGACTGTCTACAAGCGATTTTCAGAAATGTTACAAGCCTAACTTTAGGAAGTAGTAAATTAGGGATGTAGGAAGGGAGGGAGTTTTCTCAAAGAACACTCACATAAAAAGTATACACAAGCAAGGGTTCGTCCAAATACAGTGGTACCTTGGTTTACGAGCATAATTCGTTCCAGAAGCATGCTCATAAACCAAAATACTCGTATGTCAAAGCGAGTTTCCCCATAGGAACTAAGGGAAACTCGCTTGATACGTTCTCACCCACCCCCACCCCCCCCCGAGAATCCCGAAGAGAGCGTGAACTTGCAGGCCTTGAGCATGCGCAGATGCTCAAGGCCCAGCAAAGAAGAGGACACAGATCTTCGGGCATCGGCACCAACGCACAGGACATGCCGATGCCGGTGGCCAGATGGGGGTAAGAAGAGTGTTCGTGTGGGTCTGGGGGATTTCAGATTGCGGTGAGGGGGGGGGTACGATGTGAGCAGGGGGGGTACCGGATCGTGGGGGGGAGGGTGCAGGATCGCGGGGGGCGCCGCTCGCAAACCGAGGCAAGCTCGGTTTCCGAGGCATCGATTTTGCGAATGTTTTGCTCATCTTGCAAAACACTCGCAAACCGGTGCTCTCGTAAACCGAGGTACCACTGTATTTCCGCACTTTCATATTTTCATGGGAAATACATCTAAATGGCAACCAAAGGTTTAGTATGTATATTTATAGAGATATAAGATATAAATAAGTATAACAAATGAATATAGGGTTATAGTATTCTTTACTGTTGAGTCAATCATAGGACAGATTAAGGTAAATGATGTGTGCATTTGAAGACCCCGCAGACTCTAAGCGTTGCTAACACTTAAGGCAAGAACCCTGAAAAAATGATCGGTAGATCATGAAACGTTGGCCATCGTCAGTTTTTATTGATTCAATGAGGAAGTAGCAGCTACGTTAAGACAAAGGTAAGTGCTGCCTCTTTTTTGTACTATCATACATCACATAATTCAGGGATTGTTTCGCCAATGATAGAATGTTGGAGGGGAGTTAAAGCGAAATTTGAGCTCCCCTTCATAGCTCCAGAGCAACGTTTGTCCTGTAGCTTCTGAGGCATTTTTCCCCCCTATTCAGCTATATTTCTGTGAAACTAAACTCTAATGTAGATAAGAGGTAGAGGTATAGAGCATTTTTGCCACCAGAACAGATTTAAACTGTACATTACATATACGAGGTACATTGGACATCTCAGAAACAATCTAATTCTGAATATAACACCATTTCTAAGCTTTTTATCATAACTCCTGCAGTGTATTGTTACTCCTGGACTATAGTTCATATATTGTAGCTCGAGCACTGTACCATCAATGCTGGAGTTAATGTTCATAGTTCCACCATAGCTGCTCATGTAAACCACTCTGAATTGACTTCATAGTCATTAGTAGCGGTATAGAAGCTTTAAAAAAAACAATAAACATTTCTAATTTTAATAATTGCAAATAATGGTTTTAGACAAATTCTGTAAATGGCACCAAGCAGCGCCTACATTAAAGGTGCTGCTCAGCGCAGTTGTCAATAAAAAAAAAATGGTGAGGTTTATAGAATCATGCCTAGCAAGCAAGCCTAATTGTTGCTAGGCATCTTAGACATAGGCACCACTCCATTAAGCCAGCTTTTCCCTTGACTAATTTAGCAGCACATATTTCTGACACCTAATGATGCCTAACTCAAATAGGGATGCCTATTTTCCGCCCATAACCATGCCTACTTTTTAACACATTGTAATATTATATCTTCACTCTAAGGGCTCCTTTTACTAAGGTACGCTAGCGTTTTTAGCGCACACACAAAATTACCATGCGCTAAACTGCGCGGTACGCTTCTAGAATAATGCCAGCTCAATGCTGACGTTAAGGTCTAGCGCGTTCGGTAATTTAGCGCACGCTATTCCGCGCGTTAAGGCCCTAACGCACTTTTGTAAAAGGAGCCCTAAGTCAAAAATTTCTTCAATTCAATTCCTTTCTTGGTATTCTTTAATAGATAAATATTCTTTAATTAACCCCCTCTTTTACTAAAGTGTGCTAACCGATTAGCGCGCACTAATCGAGTTAGCGCGCGCTAAATGCTAACATGTCCATAGACTAACATGCATGCATTAGCGTTTAGTGTGTGCTAAATCGATTAGCGCACTTTAATCAGTTAACGCTTCTTAGTAAAAGAGGGCCTAAATCTTAGAACATAAGAAACGCCTTCACCGGATCAAACCACAGGTCCATCTATTCCGGCAACCCGCGCACGCAGAGGCCAAGCTAGGTGCTCCCAGATGGAGACCCTGATCATCCGTATCCCTCAATGTGACCTCAGAAACACCACTCCTCCGCCCTATAAGTAATCTCTGTCAGCGGGGAGAATTATGTGTTAAATTTTCACAGGTCTAGATTATATTGCCATTTTTTTACAACACATAAATATAAATTTACTTATCTCAATGGGTGTTAAAGTCTTTTAGGACTATTTAGCAGACTGAGCGGCTGGACCCGACATGTTTCGCTATGGCCTCGTCAGGGATCCGCCCGTCGCCGCTGTCATCCAATCCACATACAAAGTTTTTAACACAGGCATCATTAGATATCCCTAGGTATTGAAGGGCGCCTCCACTTAGGCATTCTAAGAGTTTGGCGCCTAAACTCTTAAATTGATTAATGGGGGTTTTTTAATTGGCTGAAAACAGGCATGGTCAATTACCATGCCAATTAAGCCAATTAAAAAAAATAAATGTTACACACTGATCCTGGCGCCTAATTTAGGTACCGCTTATAGAATTCTCCAGTAGTTGGTTATTTTTCAAGTCTGCAAGTAGAATTGAACTGCAGTTTAAGGCAATGGAGAGTGTGGATAACATGAGGTGGGATCTGGTGAAGTTTGAAAGAAGTTGTCAATTGCCTTACCAAAGATTTAATGCAGGGTCATGCACTTGGGCTGCAAAAATCCAGGAGAATGGTATAGTATAGGAGGCGAGGAACTTCTGTGCGTGGAAAAAGAGCAGGACTTGGGGGGGATTGTGTCTGATGATCTCAAGGTGGCAAAACAGGTAGAAAAGGTGACAATCAAAGCCAGGAAGATGCTTGGATGCATAAGGAGAGGAATGGCCAGTAGGAAAAGTGAAGTGATAATGCCGTTGTATAAGCCTCTGGCGAGGCCCTGTTTGGAATACTGTTTGCAGTTTTGGAGACCGCACCTTCAAAAAGATATAAAGAGGATGGAGTCAGTCCAAAGGGCTGATACAAAATTGGCTAGTAACCTTTGTCATAAATCTAATGGGGACAGACTTAGAGAACTTAATATGTATACTCTGGAAGAAAGACAGGAGAGAGGGGACATGATAGAGACATTTGAATATCTCTGTGGCATTAAGGTACAGGAGGAGAGTCTTTTTCAAATGAAGAAAAACTCTGGAAGGACAGGAAATAGGATGAAGTTGATAATAATAATAACAACTTTATTTTTCTATACTGCCACAATCTTACGATTTCTAGGCGGTTTACAAGAGGTGATAGGCTCAGGAGTAATGTAAGAAAATACTTCTTTACAGAAAGGGTAGTAGATGTGAGGGATAGGCTTCCAGTGGAGGTGGTGGAGATGAAGACTGTTTATGAATTTAAGATAGCATGGGACAGGCACATGGGATCTCTTGGGGACAAGAAGAGATAATGGATGGTGTGGAAGGGCAGACTGGATGGGCTATTTGGCCTTTATCTGCCATCATGTTTCTGTTTCTAAATCTAAACAGGGAAGCCATGACTAAGAATACAGTAACTAAACAATTTCAACCATAATGAAAGAAAGTCATATGCCATATATTCCACCAATTTCAAAGTACCTGACTGTACAAACTATGCGATTACCCATTTCATGTTGAAATATTCTGTCTAAGTTATATCTTCTTAGTAACTGTTGGACAGTTTGGGATATCTACAACTGCAGAATTTCTTCATTAAACTTGAAGTTTTGCTTCCATCTAAAGTTCAACTAAGAATGTAGAGCAAAGGCAGAGGAAGAATGTAATACTTTTGATTTATTTATTCATTTTTCAATACCGTTTCCCCAGGGGGACTCAGAACAGTTTACATGACTTAATTCAGATACTGAAGCATTTTTCCCTGTCTGTCCTGGTGGGCTCACAATCTATCTAATGTGCCTGGGGCAAGGTGGGGGGAATGAAGTGACTTGCCCAGGGTAACAAGGAGCAGCATGGGTTTGAACCCACAACCTGAATGAAGCACTGGGTGGTTGTTTTGATTCATTGCCCAATATGAAAAGAAAGGGAGATAGCCATAAAATATTGGCCTGGATTCTGTAAAATTAAGATCCAGCTGATAGACCCAACTATGAAACAGAACGGCAAAAGAAGAAAGCCTTGGATTAAAAATAGAGAGAAATCTGGGGCAGTTCAAGTTTTTTACCATAATTCTATTTAGGTCAATTGCTCTGATAGTCTGTTCTACCGTAGAGAATAACAATCTAATTAAGAAGATGGCAAAGCAAAGTGATATCCTAAACAAGCAAACTGAGGACTCATATGAAGGTGATATAAAATGTTCCCAACTCTTTCCAGGCCCAAACTTACATAGGCCCTGTTTTACTAAGGTGCGCTAATCTATTTAGCATGCACTAAATGCTAATGCATGCATGTTAGTCTATGGACGCGTTAGCGTGCACTAATTTGATTAGCGCGTGCTAATCAGTTAGCGTACCTTAGTAAAACAGAGGGATAGTCCCTGCTCAGGTGGCCTTTGCAGACGTGTTCCTTTTGCTTCAAAGCTAACTGGGTCTCCATCAGCATGAAAAGAATTATCAGTCAAACTGCTTCTATAAACTAGATATTTCCTATTGTCTGATAGTAATACTCCAGCACTTCTTTGACACCTTCATTCTATAATTCCTAATAATCATTAATGATCTAAAGTATATTCATCAGACATAAGCTCGTCTAGAAAACTGTTACCCTTTGTCTATGCCCATAAACCTGAAATTTGAGATGTTGGTTTCATAAGAACCTCCTGACATCTTCCCTCGGTTTCTTTTAGAACATAAGAACATAAGAAGTTGCCTCCACTGGGTCAGACCGAGGTCCATCTCGCCCAGCGGTCCGCTCCCGCGGCGGCCCATCAGGTCTGCGACCTGTGAAGTGGTTTCTGACCACTTCTATAACCTACCTCAAGTTCTATCTGTACCCCTCTATCCCTTTATCCTTCAGGAACCTATCCAAACCCTTCTTGAATCCCTGTACAGAGTTCTGGCCTATCACTTCCTCCGGAAGCGTGTTCCATGTGTCTACCACCCTCTGCGTAAAAAATAATTTTCTAGCATTTGTTCTAAACCTGTCCCCTTTCAACTTCTCCGAGTGACCCCTAGTGCTTGTGGCTCCTCTCAGTTTGAAGAATCTGTCCTTATTTACTCTCTCTATGCCCTTAAGGATTTTGAAGGTTTCTATCATGTCCCCTCTAAGTCTCCTCTTCTCCAGGGAGAACAGCCCCAGCATTTTTAACCTGTCAGCGTATGGAAAATTTTCCATACCTTTTATCAGCTTAGTCGCCCTCCTCTGCACTCCCTCGAGTACCGCCATGTCCTTCTTGAGGTACGGCGACCAGTATTGAACACAGTACTCCAGGTGCGGGCGCACCATTGCGCGATACAGCGGCATGATGACTTCCTTCGTCCGGGTTGTGATACCCTTTTTGATGATGCCCAGCATTCTGTTTGCTTTCTTTGAGGCTGTCGCACATTGCGCCGATGGTTTCAGTGATGAGTCGACCATCACCCCCAGGTCCCTTTCTAGGTTACTCACCCCTAGCAGTGTTCCCCCCATTTTGTAGTTGAACATCGGGTTCTTTTTCCCTACATGCATGACCTTGCATTTCTCTACGTTAAAACTCATTTGCCACTTTTTTGCCCAGTCTTCCAGTCTCGTTAGGTCCTTTTGTAGGTCTTCGCAGTCTTCCGTGTTTCTAACCCTGCTGCAGAGTTTGGTGTCATCAGCAAATTTGATAACCTCACATTTTGTCCCCGTCTCCAGATCGTTAATAAATATGTTGAATAGTAGAGGTCCCAGCACCGACCCCTGCGGAACTCCGCTCGTGACCCATTGCCAATCTGAGTATTGGCCTTTGACTCCAACCCTCTGTTTCCTGCCCGCTAGCCAGTGTTTGATCCATCGGTAGATATCCCCTTGCACCCCGTGGTTCCACAGTTTTTTAAGTAGCCGTTCATGAGGTACCTTGTCGAAGGCTTTTTGAAAGTCAAGGTAAATGATGTCTATGGATTCACCCTTATCCATCTGACTGTTTATTCCCTCAAAGAAGTACAGCAAGTTCGTGAGGCATGACCTTCCCTTGCAGAAGCCATGCTGGCTCGCCTTCAGTTGTCCATTGTTTTCTATGTGTTCGCAGATTGTGTCCTTTACCATTGCTTCCATCATCTTTCCAGGAACCGAGGTCAAGCTCACAGGCCTGTAGTTTCCCGGGTTACCCCTTGATCCCTTCTTAAAGATGGGCGTGACATTTGCTATTTTCCAGTCCTCTGGGATCTACCCAGTTTTTAGGGAGAGGTTACATATTTGGCGAAGTGTCTCTGCTATTTCGTTTCTCAGTTCTTTTAGTACCCTTGGGTGGATGCCGTCCGGGCCTGGTGATTTGTCGCTCTTTAGTCTGTCTATCTGTCTGAGGACATCCTCTTTGCTTACCTCTAGTTGTACCAGCCTTTCGTCGTGTTCTCCGTTTATAATCACCTCGGGTTCTGGGATATTGGATGTGTCCTCTCTGGTGAAGACCGACGAGAAGAATTTGTTTAACCTTTCAGCTATCTCTTTTTCCTCCTTTATCGCTCCTTTCCTGTCTCCGTCGTCCAGTGGTCCCACTTCCTCTCTGGCTGGTTGTTTCCCTTTCACATACCTGAAGAAGGGTTTGAAGTTTCTTGCTTCTCCTGCCAGTCTTTCCTCATATTCTCTCTTTGCCTTCCTGACCTCTCTATGACATTCTTTCTGGTGTCTTTTGTGCTCTTCCTGGTTTTCCTTTGTTGGATCCTTTTTCCATTTCTTGAAGGATGATTTCTTGTCGCTTGTCGCCTTTTTAACCGCAGATGTTATCCATGCTGGGTTTCTAGTTCGATTTTTTTTGCACCCTTTCCTAAACCTTGGGACGCACAGGTCTTGTGCCTCGAGCACTATGCCTTTAAGCAGTGTCCAGGCTTCCTTTACGGTCTTCACCTTCCCTGAGTTGCTGCTGAGCTTTTTTCCTACCATTTTCCTCATGTCCTTGTAGTTTCCCTTTCTGAAGTTGAGTGCTGTTGTTTTGGTTCTTTTCACCTTTGATGTTCCCATGTTTAATTTGTACTGGATCATGTTGTGATCACTGTTCCCTAATGGTGCTATTACCACCACTTCCTTTGCGGGTCCTTCTAGCCTGTTGAGGATTAGGTCTAGAGTGGCATCCCCTCGCGTTGGTTCTGTGACCAGCTGCTCCATGAAACAGTCCCTTATCGCCTCTAGGAATTTAGTTTCTCTCGTGCAGTTTGAGTGCCCAATGTCCCAGTCTATTCCCGGATAATTGAAATCCCCCATAATTACCACCCTTCCACTTTTGCACACCTGCCTCAGTTCGGCCTCCAGTTCCAGGTCGTTTGCTTCTGACTGTCCTGGTGGGCGATAGTACAATCCCAATTTGATGTCAGCTCCTTCCCCTCCTGTTAACTTAACCCATAGTGACTCCAGACTGTCTGCCCTTATTGTTGTTTCTGTTCTGGATGAAGGAATGGAGTGCTATTCCTCCCCCCTTTTTGTGTACTCTGTCCTTCCTGTAGAGTTTATACCCTGGAAGGGCCACATCCCATTTGTTGTCCTCTGTCCACCATGTCTCTGTGATTCCTATTATGTCTATGTCCTTATTTCCGGCTATAACTTCTAGCTCCCCCATTTTAGTCCTTAGGCTCCTAGCATTTGTATATAGGCAATTTAAGTCCCAGTTTGTTACCTTTTCTTTTGGATCTACTCTTGATTTGTTGCTCCTGCTGGTCTCCTCACGTGTTGCCTCCTGTGGTGTGTCTATCCCGTCCTCTGCCCGCTTTTTTGTTCTTTTATAGCCCTCTGGGTCCTGCTGTTTCCTCCCTGTCTTGCTCTTTATTTCTAGTTGCCTCTCAGGTCCCTGTGCTGCATCTTTGGGTTTATGTCCATAAAGTGTCCATTTAGTCTCTAGTCCACTATCGCCATTTCCTGTTTCATTATCCTTGCTTGATACTGTGGTCCGATGTGTCGAGGTCAGATCGACTATCGGCTTTCCCCTTGTTATCAGTTTAAAGTCATGTCTATGCAGGTCTGGATGTTACGTGCCAGCATCCTCGTCCCAGCCGTGCTCAAATGCAGTCCGTCTCTCCTGTAGAGCTTGTTTTTCCCCAGGAAAGTTGACCAGTTCCATACAAAGAGGAAACCTTCCTCATCACACCATCGCCTCAGCCATCCATTTGTTGCTTGCAGCTCGGTCTGCCTCTTCGCATCTGCTCTTGGTACTGGCAGGATCTCTGAAAAGGCTATCCTCCCTGTTCTCAGCTTCAGCTTCCTCCCCAGGATCTTAAACTGCTCGGTCAGTGTAGTCATGTTGAAATTCCTTCTGCTGACGTCATTTGTTCCGACGTGGATTATCACTGCTGTATCCTCTGTCTCAGCTCCCTCCATGATACTCTCGATTCTGTCGGAGATGTCCTTTGTCCTCGCCCCTGGGAGACATGTCACTAGGCGATCCGCTCTGCCTCCTGCTATGTGACTGTCCACCTCTCTCAGGATTGAATCTCCCACCACGATAGCAGATTTTCCTCTCCTCAGCTTCCTCCTGGGCCTCAGGTCTGTGTCGATGATTGGATCCTCCAATCCTTCCTTCTCCTGGTTGGTTCCTCCGCAAGGTTCCTCTCTCTCGGCTCCTAGTGGGTCCTGGTGGGTCCTGGTGGCTCCTGGCGGGTCCTGTCCTCCTTCCGTTTGTTCCCTTCTGAAGAGCGGGTGATCCTGTGTTTCTACCATCTTGCAGGCCTCCTCGATGAATCTTTCAAGCTCTCTGACCTGTTCGTGGATGTGGTTTTCTCTGGTGGTGTCCTCAGCTGGTTCAAAATCCCTTGGTTCCTCTATGGAGCGGAGTCCCTCTAGCTCCTGTACTTTGATCTGCAGTCTTCCGACCTCCTTTTTTAGGCTAGCCAGTTCCTGACATCGACTGCATATGTATGCCTGCCTCCCGGAAGGGAGGTAGTCATACATGTGACAATCAATACAGTATACTGGAAAGCTTCGCTGGCCTTCAGCTGCCTCCATTTTTCCTTCCCTGTGACTTGTAGTTGGTGCGCAGGAGTGTGCCCGATGTGCCTCTAGGTGGAGAAGTAAAGAGAGAAACAAAAATGGGTGTGTATATATAGAAACATGGGTGTGTATATATAGAAACATAGAAAGGGTGTGTATATATATATATATATATATATATATATATATAAATTTTTTTTTTTTTTTATTGAAGAAGATTGAAGATTGAATTGAATTTGCTGCTGAGCAGCCTGGACTCCTGGCTCCTTCTCTCGGCTTCTTCGCAAAGGCGCCCTCGCTAAGGCGAGCGCCTTTGCCGCTCGCCTTCGCTGCGCGCCGAACGGCCGCGCGCCGTTGGCTCGCCCCCTTTTAAGGGGGAGTCTGGGCTTGCCGACGCTGCTGTGACGCTGGGGGGTGGGCGGAGCTTCCTCTCGCCGCTACCCCACGCTGTCCGCCTGCCTTCCGACTTGCCTGCCCTCGCCCACGCTGCTCCTCTCTCCTCTCCGCTCGCCTCCCGGTGCCTACAACCACCCGCACCAGCTAGCTACAGAAAGAAAATTGAAGAAACAAAGCTTCCCAGGCTCAGCCTTTTCCTCCCTTTTAAGGGGGAGTCTGGGCTTGCCGACGCTGCTGTGACGCTGGGGGGTGGGCGGAACTTCCTCTCACCGCTACCCCACGCTGTCCGCCTGCCTTCCAACTTGCCTGCCCTCACCCACGCTGCTCCTCTCTCCTCTCCGCTCGCCTCCCGGTGCCTACAACCACCCGCACCAGCTAGCTACAGAAAGAAAATTGAAGAAACAAAGCTTCCCAGGCTCAGCCTTTTCCTCCCTTTTAAGGGGGAGTCTGGGCTTGCCGACGCTGCTGTGACGCTGGGGGGTGGGCGGAGCTTCCTCTCGCCGCTACCCCACGCTGTCCACCTGCCTTCCAACTTGCCTGCCCTCGCCCACGCTGCTCCTCTCTCCTCTCCGCTCGCCTCCCGGTGCCTACAACCACCCGCACCAGCTAGCTACAGAAAGCTAGCTAATTGAAATTCTATGATCGGTATGTGTGTGTGTGTGGGGGGGGGAATGGATGCTCTGTGTTCTACGAAACAAAAAAAAACAAGGGAGAAAAAACCCAACGTAGAGCAGATCAAAGCAAGAAACAAGTGAGGAATGGGACAGTATACGTCAGCCTTGGGAACAATAAACTATATTAATTGTAATCACAAATAAATACTCAATAAATGTATAAGTACATAAATATAATGTCCTTTAAAAGTACATGTTTATATTGTCCTTTTTCATTTTGACCCGACATGGGCCATGTTTCGGCCTCCAAAGGGAGACCTGCCTCAGGGGTAAAGGAGTCAATCCAGTAGATGGCGCTATGGCACTGAAATGAAAAGTGATGCATAAAGTTGTGTGGGCACAAAAGGCAAAAAGCTTTGTATACTGAAACATTTAGGGCTCCTTTTACTAAGCTGCGGTAGCGGTTTTAGTGTGTGCTTAGCGTGCGCTACAATGCCGCATGCACTAGATGCTAACGCCTCCATTGAGCTGGCATTAGTTTTTCCACATAGCGTGGGGGTCAGCGCGCTATAAACGCTACCGCAGCTTAATAAAAGCAGCCCTTAGAAACCTGTTTGTTCCAGCCCTGGCTAGCAGCGATATCACAGAACAACCTAGATCATATAACTTTTAAGGTTTTGGAGCTACATCATACTTGTTCAAATGCCTGTTTTCTCTTTATTCCCTTAATATTAAAATAAAATATTTCCCTAGTTTCCCTCTAAAGAAAGGAGAGATGATTTTTCAAATGTTACTACATATTTAAGGAGGTAATTCATTGGGGAGAAATTAAAATAAAAAAGGCAATATCAGTTAAGAAGTGAATGTAATTATGAGTGTTTCTCATTTTAATATTGCTATTCATGCATATTTTAATGATACAGTAATTAGACTATGGATTGAGCAAGAGCTTCTCACTTTTATCAGAAAATTAATTTTAAGCCTGCATCCCCCAATCTTTCTTTTTTCTCTTTTTTTCACAATATATATCTCACTTTGCCATGTGGCCTGAAACTATCAAAGATCTAATTAAATTGTCTAGATTCCAATTCAGTTCCATGGCTTAAACGCTATGAGATTTCAAACAAAACAGACAATTCTCTAAGTTAATCAAATAAATCAGGATATAGAAAAGGGGGTCAAACTCCATTGCATAAGGGGCCGAAATCTAAAATATGGGCCAAGTCGAGGGCCAAATATTTAATTAAGATACTTAGGGCTCCTTTTACTAAGCTGCGATAGTGTTTTTAGTGCGTGCAGAATTTTAGCGTGCGTTAAACCTGTGCTACGTGGCTAGAACTAATGCCAGCTCAATGCTGGCATTAGCGTATAGCGCATGGCAATTTAGCGTGCGCTAAGAGCACGCTAAATCTGCTATTACAGCTTAGTAAAAGGATCCCTAAGTATCTTAATTTGGCCCTCGACTTGGAGAACAGTATGGCAGTGGCGACCACGGCCATGGTTGCGAGATGCCCAAATCTTTATCTGATGACTTCTGGCGGGCCAGCTTTATCGTAAATTGGTAATTGTCTCGCAAGCCAGAGTTTGACACATCTGATGTAGAGAGATAGTTCCGCCCTTAGAGGTCTGTACAGTACATTTTAACAGGCATATTAAGACCCTCATAAACACATTAAAAACTCATGGACAAGTAAGTGACCTGGAAGAAAGTTAGCTAAACTTTGCAGGTCCATACACATAAATGAAGGAACACTATATGCAAATGGGAGTTAATCTATGTTTGGTAAATAACGATAAGCTCACCTGCAAGGCTATTTAGAGTATCCAAGAGCTTCCTGACTGAACGTTACTTAATACCTGCCTTGGACAAGTGTGATTGTATTGAAATGCATGCTTTTGAATGAGATCCGCCAACTGCGAACAGAGGAAAGATAACGTGCACTTGAGAATCACACGCTCAGTGAAGAATCCAAGGGCCCCTTTGACAAAGCCACGGTAGTGATGCTGCCACGGTAAGTGCATCGAAGCCCGTTCAATCCTTATGGGCTCCGGTGCATTTACCACGGCAGCATCACTACCACGGCTTTGGAAAAGACCCCCTAAATCTCTTCATTACTGTTTATGTCCAATTACTGTTTATGTCCAATTACTCTGAAAGTAATATTCACATTCAAAATATTATGCATAGTTTGATAATATGTAATAAAAAAACCCAGAAAAAAAATAATTTAAGATCTACTGTCATATCTGAATTACAGTGTTTTTAGTTAGACCTAATTTTTCATATTGCCATCACTTTGCTGTTTAAATAGCACCTGTTTTTCAGCCTAGATTTATCTGGTTCCCTGGGAATCATAAAGTCATAAACTTCTCAGAACTGATGTTAAAGTATCTAAATATAAACAGAGATGATTTTCAGAGTAAGCAACAATATGATTCAGGCTTACTTGCCTTTTATGACAGAACTAAAATAAGAAATCATAAATGTCAAATGATATTTTGATGACATGATGGTAAGAATAAATGATGTTGCTTGGAGCCTGAAGCGAAGCATTCCTGCTAATGACAGCTGAGGAGAAATTTGAGGCAAAATCATTTACAATAATTAAGGTTGGTTGGTTTGAGATAAGATCCATTTTCAAAGCGGTAGGAGACAATTTTCAAATACCTCATGGAGTTGCAAACTATACAGGCATTTTAAACATTTCTCTTTTATATAGACATGCAAAATGACCCATGATGTTAAGAACATAAGAACATAAGAATTGCCGCTGCTGGGTCAGACCAGAGGTCCATCGCGCCCAGCAGTCCGCTCACGCGGCGGCCCCCAGGTCAAAGACCTGTGCCCTAACCGAGACCAACCCTACCTGCATTCGTTCTGGTTCAGCAAGAACTTGTCCAACTTTGTCTTGAATCCCTGGAGGGTGTTTTCCCCTAGCTAAAAACTGTCAAGTGCAAACTATTCATGGTAAAAGCATCCAGATACGTTTGCACGTGTTATTTAAGTGGGTGACCAAGCAGAGGCAAAAGAGCTCAGGTATCTTTGAATATCGAAGAATTAATATTCAGGAGACCTGTGACCACATAACTTTTGTGTGAATTTTGTGTTACATCCATTTAAACTCAGTCCTTGCTTTGTCCCCTAGTTACATGGGAAAATATCAGTATATATTGACTTATATGACAAAATGTTTCCTTTCAGAGTCCTTGGAAATTCAAATAAAAACACCTATGTCTATTCATTTTTATAATTAGAAAATACATGGAATAATTAAAAAAAAACAAAAAACCTTAAATGGCTGCATGTGTGTTTCATATGACGAGTGGTGTTTAGGTGGTGACTCTGGCTGTGAAGAGCTAAGGCAGACTTACGGTACATGGTCTGTGTCTTATATATGGTAATTTGGTTTAGGATAGGCTGGAGAGGGCTGTAACAAAACTCCAGTTATTTTGAATGTGAGGACAGCGCCGGGAAGATTTTTATGGCATATGTCCCAGAAATGCCAATATAGTTTGGATAGCCTGCAGTGGGCTTTGATGGCAACTCCAGTAGCTGGAACCGAAAGACAGGGCCGCGCAAACTTCTATGGTTTGTGTCCCGGAAAATGTCAAAGACAATTTTGCTTGTTGCAGGTGTCCGGGGTTCGCTGTGTCAAGATACAGCGAGACCTGGAAACCTGCAACAAGCACGATGCCAGTTGCAGAAACCCTGAGAGAACAAAGACCATTTTAATTATGAAGTAATAACGAGTATGACTTTTGGGCATACTGGATGGACCATTCAGGTTTATATCTGCCAACCAACTTTCATATGAACAAGGCCACTAACTTAAGGGAAGTTCCTGGTTTAGTACATGTGACTTGAGTAGCATGTGCTCATAATTAAATCAGTGTAAGTTTGCTTTTGTGCTAATATCCAGTCATGCATTGTGTTGTTTTCAGCTTTTATCCGTTTCTAAGCATTAGTTGTGAACTACCATTGAAAAAAACTTTGCTATGAATGAGCTAATAAAAATCCCTTTTTTGGTTCATTAACCAATCAGTGGGAGGCTAGGCCGTCTCTAGTTAAATCCTGGAGGGATCATTATTTCCTACTAAGACTAAAGAAGCAATCAAATTTTAATTAGCTTCCTTTCTACCATGCAAATGGCCTGTGAGATGTGTTATCTTGCTTTCACTTGATGAAAACAAAGCTTTCTATTTAGATATTTTCCTCCCAGAATTTTAAAAGCATAGTGGTTGATAAAGATGAAACAGCATCATAAATTCTCAGTGAAGACTTCAGGACATTTTGTTTAACATTTCCTTTGCCTACGGCTTGTGAGATGGTAGGTAAGATCTACAATGCTGGCGTACGTTGTGCAGTTGTAGACAGTCACCCTGGAATGTCCCATTTCCCTCTTCTTTTTATTATCTCTCTCTATATATAATCTAACGCTCCTAAATTTATGCTTTTAAATTATGCTCCAAGATTTACGTCCTATTTTCAGTCAAACTTAGAAGCCTCAAGTTTCCATCTGAAAATTCATCTAAAAGCTAATCTATTTAACCGATTTATAACCTAAGACCTCTATGCCCAACCTATGGCCCCATTTTATTGCACCTGTATCCTGCTTACCCATTTAAATTGTATCTTCATTTGCTGATTGTACTTATTTTCGCTGACTTTCCTACCCCCTCTCTGCTATACCTATATTCACTGATTGTACCCATTTGTTATACCTACATTCATGGACTGAACCATTACGCAGACTGTACTGCCCTTCTTTGTTGTACCTATTTTCTCTGACTGTACCTATATTCGCTGATTGTCCAGTCCTTCTTTGTTGTAAACCGCCTCGAACTACTACGGCTTTGGCGATATATAAGAAATAAATTATTATTAATTTCTGAGCTTAAAAGTTATGCTTATTAATTATGCACCGTCATCCATTTGCTTACCGTGTTTCCCCGAAAATAAGACAGTGTCTTATATTAATTTTGGATCCAAAAAACACACTAGGGCTTATTTTCAGGTATGTCTTATTTTTTTCATGTACAACAATCATCTCTCCCTTCCTCTCCTCCACCCCAATTCTTCCTCTTTTCTTTCTCTTCTCCCCCCCCATGTGCAGCATCATTCCTCCTCTCTTACCCATCCCCTTGTGCAGCAGAATCCCACTGACCCTCCCACCGTGAGACTGACATACCTCCGCTCCGAGGCCTCCTAAAGCAGCAGGGGCGGGGGTTGCTGAATTGATGAGTCTGATTTTTCCAGCAAATCAGGCAGCACTAGTGTCAGGGATGGAGTCAGGGAGTATCGGGGACATTCGGGGGGAGCGCTTCGGGGGTCGATCTTAACTAAGGCTTATTTTTGGGATAGGGCTTATATTAGGAGCATCTTTAGAAATCATGGTAGGTCTTATTTTTGGGGAAACAGGGTAGATTTAGGAGCCTAATTCATGATCCTTGCGCTGAAAATCAGTAACAAGCTCCTAACTTCTTTTCCTCATCCTAAATCCACTCTTATTGTCGCCCACTTTTTATTCTCCTAAATTTAGGAGTTTAGGCCCATATTCTATAAACGGCGCCATAACTTTGATGCTAGCAAGCATCTTACTGGTGTCTAAGTTAAGTGAAAAATGCAGTTTAAATGATGTTTTATAATGATTTAAAAACCGGCTCTGGAATCGCACCTCCTTGGCCACTGTAGGCATGACTAACACCCGAAGATTACACAACAAAAAGAGTCTTACAAACTACGTCTTACAGATCTCAGCGGTACCACCTGTATGAATTCAAACTTCAATCATACAAGTATCAGGCACCAAAATCGTCACTGATCTCAATAAATACTTTAAATATGTTTAATTTATTTTATATTTTAAATAGTTTTATAGTAGAAAATTACTCATCTTTATCTACGCGGGTGGGGGTAGGCACTCTGACATAGAACTATGTTTTGCCCACAAGGGCTGTATCAAGGAATTCCCCCTGCAAGTACATATAATTAATACAATAGTTAATATCATCATGTTAGCAATCTAATATAATAAAATTGTAGGCCACGCATGCGCACTAAAAAAAAGTGTTCCCTGAGCTGTCGCGAAAATACGACTGCGCATGCGCGGCCCCGGCGGCGGCTTTCAAATTAAAAAAAAAAAAAAATTACACAGCTGCGAGACAGGAGCTGCGGCGGCGGCGACTTTCAACGACGAAGAAGCTGCAGCTCGGGAAGTCAGGGCCTCCCCCGCCATGTACAACCCGCTCCCTCTCCTGCATCTCAGGCACCACAGAAGCTGTGAAAACGTGCAACCCGGTCCCCACGTCTGCCTACCCTTCCCCCCAACACAGCGCATTTGTCCCCCCCTCTCAGAGAGTCCTTTGCCGCTCACTACCCTTCCCTTGCCGCTGACACGACTACCTACCCGGCGATTTAAGCAGCAGTCTTCACATGCTGCTTCAGGCACTTCTACTGCCCTGATTTGCTCTGCCGCGTCTCTGATGATGTCATCAGGGACGTGCCAGAGTAAATCAGGGCAGTAGAAGAACCCGAAGCAGCGTGTGAAGACTGCTGCACAGGCTGCTTGAATGGGAGCAGGAAGAGGTGATGATGGACAGGGGGGGGGGGAAAGGAAGGGAGGCCTATTGTTGGACAGGGGGAGCAGGAAGAGGTGCTGATGGACAGGGGGGGGAAATGAAAGGAGGCCTACTGCTGGACAGAAGGAGCAGGAAGAGGTGCTGATGGACAGGGGGGAGGCAAAACAAAGGGAGAAGGACTGCTGCTGGATAAGGGGAGCTTGAATGGGTGGTGGTGGACAGGGGGGGAAAATAAAGGGAGGCCTAATGCTGGACAGGGGGAGCAGGAAGAGGTGCTGATGGATAGGGGGAAAAAATGAAGAGAGGCCTACTGCTGGATAGGGGGAGCAGGAAGAGATGCTGATGGACAGGGTGAAAAATGAAGGGAGGCCTACTGCTGGACAGGGGGAGCAGGAAGAAATGCTGATGGACGGGGGTGGTGGTAGTGGAAATGAAGGGAGACCTACTGCTGGACAGAGGGAGCAGGAAGAGGTGATGATGGACAGGGGGGAGGTAAAACAAAGGGAGAAGGGCTGCTGCTGGATAAGGGGAGCAGTGAAGGGGTGGTGGTGGACACAGGGGAGGTAAAAAGAAGGGAGAATGACAGGAAAAAGTGGCTAAGGAGACAGAGAGAGAAAGAAATAAAGACAGACACACACATATATTCTAGCACCCAAGGGAGGAAAATGCTGCACAGGGAAGTAGGGAGGGGGGAAATGCTGATGCACAAGGAAATGGAGGAGGAGGGAATGCTGATATGGCTACTGTACAGGAAAGTAGACAAGGGGAGATAAATGCTGCATAGGGGGCAGAAAGAGAGACAAATAGAAAGAAAGACAAATAATAGGAGGGAGGGAGACAGAAAGAAAAGAAGAAAGACACAAGGGCAGGGAGTGAGACAAAAAGAAAGAAAGACAGACATACATATATTCTAGCACCCGTTAATGTAACGGGCTTAAAGACTAGTAAATTTAATATTAGATTTAATATTCTAAGCTTCTTAGCTAAACAGTTTTGATGTAAAATACCTTAAGTCAGCAGACTCATGCTTCCCGCGTTAGGCCGTTTTATCCAGGAAACATGGCCGTGGCGTTCATGCAGTATTTATCCAAACCCTTACAACGTGATGACATCATTCTTAATATACCCAACATACCCCCGACTAATTTATCAGCTGACACACTCCTTGTTGTTAAATTAGTGTCATCCATCTGGTGTAGTAACACCAGAAGTGGCATTAGGCGCCGTATACTGGGTACAGAGGCACGATTCATATCAAAGGTAGGCGCTGGAAATGTAGGCCACGAAAACCCTGGCCTACACGATTCTCTAAACGGTAATTGTCATGTTATTGACATGTGATTGGCAGCCGCTTTTAAAGCGGCCACCGACAATGGCGCTGTTTCGAGAATCTGGGCCTTAGTGGAACTTTGAGTATAAAGTGATGCACTAAGTCCTTGTAAATTTTCAAAGAGGTTACTGTGTTTGCTGGCTTATAGGACACACTTTTTCCCCCTCAAAATACACTTAAAATATGGGGTGCACCTTATGCGCCGATAATCAAAATGATGAGCTCTGCACCCTGTCCGTCCGACCTCCTCTGCCGCTGGAATCCCTGGTCGTCCAGAGGTGCAGTGGGCAGGAAAAGAGCTTTCCACACTCCTGCCTCGCTGATAACCCAGTCAGTCAGTCGCTGCCGTGGCTGCCCCGAGTTCTGGCGAGAATTCATGGGAGCCATTCAGGAAGCCGCACAGCGCCAAAGCACTCCCCTGCTCGGTACCGTTCAGTGGCTGAAGAAGCCAGAACTCGGGGCAGCCGTGGCAGTGACTGGCCGACTAACCGGGTTAGCGGAAGGTCAGGAGCGCAGAAAGCTTACTCCTGTCCGCTGCACCTCTGGACCACCAGGGATTCCAGCAGCAGAGGAGGTAGGACGTATGGACAGGACAGGACAGGACAGGGAGGAGGGACAGGGTGGAAAGCCTGGGAGGGACAGGGTGGAAAGCCTGGGAAGGAACGGGGCTTTGAGCAGTACCTGGCAGGGAGGAGCCACTGTACATGCGTATCAGTATTTTTTTTTCTTTAAAATGTTTATTAAAAAAGGGGTGCGTTATACGCCGATGCGTCCTATATGCCAGCAAATACGGTAATTTATGAGCATAACTCTCAAATTCAGGAGCAAAATCATTTGAGTATCCGCTCCCTGGTGTCTGCTACTCTGCTGTGCCTAATTTTGCTGGGCTACGGTTGAGGGAAATTGTGGTGTTATGGTTGGAGGCTAGGAGAGGAGAAAGTGGGAGAATAAAAGCAGCAGCTAGAGGAATGGAAGAAGCTGGAGTGGTAGCCTGAAAGAAGTGAGGAGCAGCTAAAGGGAGAAAAATTATTTCAATTAATGTGGAATGCTAGAATCTTGGCCAGAGCAACTGGCCTCATTCCTGTTTTTGTTGTGTTATATGTGGTTAAAAAAAAAAAGAACCCCATACACACACACAACAAAACCTCTGTTTTTCATTAAAGATACAGTGGTTTCTGGATTTGTTATTAACCTGCATGGTTTTAAAAGAAATCAGGTCCAGAATAAGCTAATGTTCTTACTGGATCATTTACTTGTCATAAATTTGATAAGCAGGTATGGCAAACCCAAATCCAGAGCGCATTGTTTTGTTGCCAGTCATCGCTTCAAGAATAAACCTCTCTTGTACTTTCTTCACGCCCAGTGGCGTACCAAGGGGGAGGGGCGGGGGGTGCGGTCCGCCCCGGGTGCCAGCCCTAAGGGGGTGCTCCCGGCCTTGCCGTTCAGTCCCCCCCACCCCCGAAGGACCGCTCGCCCCACTGACCTTCCTGCACCACCTAAGGAGCAGCCCGCAGCAGGATCGCGACGTCAGCGATCCCTGAGCTGCTTGGGCGCTGCTTCCTGCGCCGCGGTCCCGCCCCTCCTCTGACATCAGGGGGGACAGGCCTTTGGGGGGGACCCTGGTTTAGAAGTACATGGAGGAAGGGGTGTTCAAAGAGATGTGCATATGCCAAACTTTGGGGGGGGGGAAGAAATAATGGGTCTGAAAATAGAGGAGAGGGAGAGAGATGATGGACCATGGTATTTAGGGAGGGAGGGAAGAAACAGAAAGGGAGAGAAATTGGACACAAGGGATGGTGTGCAGAGATACTGGATAGGAGGGTAATTGGGAAAAGAAAAGGAGAGATGGTGGACTCTGGGGTGGTGGGGAAGGAGGGAGAGATGCCGGATGAAAGGGTAGTTAAGAAAAGGTGGATCTGTGGAGGGAGATGAAAAAAGGAAAGATACCAGACTTCCTGGGGAGGGAAGGGAAATGGAAAGAGAGGACAGAGTTGGCAGATGGATGGTTAGCATGCAGAAAGAAGAAAGAAGGAGACCCTGGCAAACAAGTTATCAGAAGAAAACCAGAGCCTTGGACCAACAAGATTTGAAATATAACCAGACAACAAAAGGTAGAAAAATTAATTTTATTTTCTGTTTTGTGATTACAATATGTCAGATTTGAAATGTGTATCCTGCCAGAGCTGGTGTTGGACTACAAACGTGAGCTAGGATTTAACAGAGAGAGGAAAAGTCCTTTTTGTTTTTTTATTTTATTTACACCACAGCGCCAGTGTGGTTAGGAGAAGCCAAAGGGGGTGAAAAAGCTATAAAACCCACCAGGAGTTTTGAAAAAAATCACCCAACTGGGCAGGAAAATCGAATTGAAAAACCAATTCAATAGGCTGAATCGAATCGAAATTTTTTTTCCTGAATCTGGCAGCATTAGTTTGCGCTACTGTCTTAGACTTTAGGACCTGGGATTGGGGAGAGATGGCATCCTCAGTACTTTATAATGCAAGTGAAACGAGGATTTGGTCAGACTTTTGAAGGGTCTGCAGAAAAAAAATATTGTATAGGCCGGGGGCATGAGACAGCAGGAAATGGGAACTTTTCTTCCTTCTATTTTTGTGAATGAAAGGCTGAGGATGTCAGAGAGTTCAGTTAAAATATGTGCTTTATAAGAAAATATAATAATGTGTTTTATAAAGTTTATAGCATAGCTGGCCTACCCAGTGAGGTGTTCCTAGTGGTGGTGGTGGCAGCGTGTCAATATGTTGAGAGGAAGAGGTGGTCTGGGAAATTCTGCTGAGTAAACTCCGGGCCCATTTCCACCCCCCAGTTAGTCCACTCCACTCCACTCAACTGGTTCACACACTGAGTGGGTCTTTGGGTGTTGTTTTGGGATCTCTTCCAGTGGTTTATCAGTATCTCCTTCTGGTCCAAGGAAGGAAACTTTGTTATCCTTAGCATTGACCTACAGAATATGTTTGTAACAGCGCTGCTTGTGTGGCATTAGGCTATGTAGTGATCGAAAGAAAAAAAACAGACCTTTGCACATTTTTGCACTATATGGTGGGTGTATGAGGAGATTCACATTTCCTGCACAACTAAGTCCATGTGAAGTTACCTTGTGCTGTATTTGACATCTAGCAAGGTCTCTGTTTGAAAGGAAAGATCTAAACTTAAAAATGAAGTGGCCAGAAGTTATGGTAAAAGCAGATAGTGTAGCTGGTTTTAAGAAAGATTTGGACAAATTCCTGGAGGAAAAGTCCATAATCTGTTATTAAGACATGGGGGAAGTGTCTGCTTGCCCTGGATCGGTAGCATGGAATGTTGCTACTCTTTGGGTTTTGACCAGGTATTAGTGTCCTGGATTGGCTACCATGAGAATGGGCTACTGGGCATGATGGACCATTGGTCTGACCCAGTTAGGCTATTCTTATGTTATGTTCTCATCTGTAGGGGCCTTTGTTTTCACTTCTTATTTTAATGTATTTTTTTTCTGAGAACTTATCAGTGTTTTTTATAATGGGAACAAAAATGGAAGAGAATTAATGTGTGTGGGATGAGGGGGTAACTAATTTCTTCAGCTAAATAATTCAATCCACCTCAACCAGACATAGGAGAACTCACGCACCATTCACACACCCTCCAACCAAAAACGTCAAAAGAAAAAAACTGTTTGACAACCTCCTAGCCATTCGAGCTGCAACACTCGACCCCCAACTCTACAACCTATTGATCTCGACCACAAACTACAAAACTTTCAAAAAAGAAATAAAAACCCTTCTATTCAAAAACCGAACTAACACAATCAGAACTGTCCCAAGCATCACCTGCAACTACTCCATATGTACTTCTGATGTCATGACAATTCAGACATAATTTATGTTATGTTATGTTTGGAATAAAAAAAAATTTTCACTGCCTGTTTCTATTCTGACCATTTATTCTGTTTCATGGTCATTACAAAAAATATTTTTTTACATGAGAGGGGGGGGAGTGTCAAAAAATGATGGGCCCCGGGTGCCGCATACCCTAGGTACGCCACTGTTCACGCCTCTGACTTTGTGTGTCCAAGTGACCTTTCATCCCTGTCCCTGCAGCATCCATACAAGCCTCAGTACTGCAATATTTAGCTTCTTCACTTGGCCCCCGCACTGTTGCCAGCGGGGAGCCGAGGCAGCGAGAGCCTGCAGGAGAGGAGCGTGCGAGCCCAGCTCCGCCCCTCTCCCGAACCTGAAGAATAAAGCCGCCGCACCCCCCGGAGAGCGGCCTTCTTCACTTGGCCCCCGCACTGTTGCCAGCGGGGAGCCGAGGCAGCGAGAGCCTGCAGGAGAGGAGCGTGCGAGCCCAGCTCCGCCCCTCTCCCGAACCCGAATAAAGCCGCCGCACCCCCCGGAGAGCGGCCTTCTTCACTTGGCCCCCGCACTGTTGCCAGCGGGGAGCCGAGGCAGCGAGAGCCTGCAGGAGAGGAGCGTGCGAGCCCAGCTCCGCCCCTCTCCCGAACCCGAATAAAGCCGCCGCACCCCCCGGAGAGCGGCCTTCTTCACTTGGCCCCTGCACTGTTGCCTGCGTGGAGCCGAGGCAGCGAGAGCCTGCAGGAGAGGAGCGTGCGAGCCCAGCTCCGCCCCTCTCCCGAACCTGAAGAATAAAGCCGCCGCACCCCCCGGAGAGTGGCCTTCTTCACTTGGCCCCCGCACTGTTGCCAGCGGGGAGCCGAGGCAGCGAGAGCCTGCAGGAGAGGAGCGTGCGAGCCCAGCTCCACCCCTCTCCCGAACCCGAATAAAGCCGCCGCACCCCCCGGAGCGCGGCCTTCTTCACTTGGCCCCCGCACTGTTGCCAGCGGGGAGCCGAGGCAGCGAGAGCCTGCAGGAGAGGAGCGTGCGAGCCCAGCTCCGCCCCTCTCCCGAACCTGAAGAATAAAGCCGCCGCACCCCCCGGAGAGTGGCCTTCTTCACTTGGCCCCCGCACTGTTGCCAGCAGGGAGCCGAGGCAGCGAGAGCCTGCAGGAGAGGAGCGTGCGAGCCCAGCTCCACCCCTCTCCCGAACCCGAATAAAGCCGCCGCACCCCCCGGAGAGCGGCCTTCTTCACTTGGCCCCCGCACTGTTGCCAGCGGGGAGCCGAGGCAGCGAGAGCCTGCAGGAGAGGAGCGTGCGAGCCCAGCTCCGCCCCTCTCCCGAACCTGAAGAATAAAGCCGCCGCACCAACGGCGTGCAGCCGTTCGGCGTGCCGTCGAAGGCGCACGTCTAAGGCGCGTGCGCCTTAGCACGCGCCTTTGCAAGCGACTGCGAGCGACGCCAGTCAATCCGACCCCCCCAACTGGATCACAGCAATACATAGTGTTATTTACATAGCACCGCCTCATCCGTTAGAACTCAGAAAAGTTAACACTGTACTGCACTGCCTTATTGTTTACTGTATTACCTACTGTTTACATTGTTTACATTGTACTGTACTGCCTACTGCACCGCGCGCACACGCTTAAATTGTTCAGCCTGTTTAACTTTACATCGATCTATTGCATTGATGCAACCTACTTAACTTTGTACTGCCTAACGCACCGCTGTAACCTGCACAACTCTGTACTGCCTTTTGCACCGCTGTAACCGGCTCAGCTTTATATCATCCACTGCGCCACTGAAACCTGCCAAACTTTGCATCACACCCCTCCCCTCTGCCCCCCTCCGACTACTACCATACCCCACGCTCTTCCCCCCCCCACGAGCGTGTCAACATGGCAAGGCCAAACACCCCTCAATGCGTAGCACTACTCCTACTATATCTCATCACCCTCAGGATCTGCTCTGCTGACCCATCACACACAACCACCATCCCTGTCCACTTCTCCCTATATCGCCCTTCAAAACCCAAAGTACCCTCGCTCACACCCCACACCCCACATTCTCACCTAATACGGCTCCCAAATCCTCCACCCCCCCGCAAACCCACCAAACCCGGCTCAAAAAAACCTAGAACACTAAAAAAACTGGCCTACTCCCACTATGCCCCAGCCAACCACCCAAACCACCAGAACCTACTAGGCTTTTACCTAAACATTCAATCCATGAGGAACAAAGCCATTCTAATCAGAGACTGGCTGACGGATACCAACCCCGACTTCATCCTACTCACCGAAACCTGGCTACTATCAGACAAGGATATTATAATCAAAGATTGCCTACCCGCAGGATACAAGATCCTCTCCCTGGCCAGAACTCGGGGAAGAGGAGGAGGCCTAGCAATAATCTTCAGAGATCAGCTTAATTGTACGGCACTCAACACCAAATCCTCTCCCAACGCAGAAATATTAGCCATCTCACTCACCTCTAAATCCCTTGCCTCCTCGCTAACTATCACTCTATTCTACATCCCACCCCAAAAATGGTCCCTAGCCAAAGAGGACCTCGCTGACTCCTTATTAACTAATTATCTAACAAGTCCTTACAACCTTCTATGCGGAGACATCAACATCCACCTTGAGCAAGCGGACCAACCAGAAGTTGCCGACTTCTGGTCACTCACCTCCCAACTAGGCTTCTTCAAACCCCCCCCAACCAAAACTCACCAAAAGGGCCATCAGCTAGACCTGGTCACATTCTCCTCCAACGAGCCGACCGACCCAAAAATATACTGGAAACAAGCCAACTGGACAGACTCCCTATGGTCTGACCACAGACTATGCGACTTTTCCTTGGGCTGCCAACAAAAACATTCAAGAAACAACAAAACAAGAAACATCACAACCCACACCACTAGAGGAAAGATAGACCCAGAGGAATTCTGGTCTCGCTATGACACCCACATAAAACAAGATGAAGAAATAGATCAACTCATGTCCGCCTGGATCATTGACAGCACTAACATTTTAAATGAAATAGCCCCTTCAAAAACCCGCCACATCAGAACCACAAATCAGGAGGGATGGTTCGACACAGAGCTGTTACTGTTAAAGAGGGACCTCAGAAAGTCAGAAAGACTATGGATAAAGTCAGGAACCCAGGAACTCAGAACTGCCTGGAGACTCAAACTAAAAACCTACAAAAACCTTACCAAGGAAAAACGGAAAAAATTCTACTCACACTTAATTGGAAACATCACATCCAACAGCAGCAACCTCTTCAAACTCGTCAATAACCTTTACAACATTGAAACACTCACTAACAACCAGGAAGACTCAACACTAACCGCCAACACCCTAGCGGATTTCTTCAACTCCAAAATCCTAAAACTAAGATCAGCACTACCCACCAAGACCAATCCACTGGAGCTCTTTCCCATCCTCCCTGACATCGACATAGCTAAACCAGACCAAGGGTCTAGATCCGACCTAAACTGGAACCAATTTACCACAATCGACTGGAAAACCTTCAACAAATATTATAACAAATACACCAAATCCTTCTGCAAACTAGATACTTGCCCCCCAAATGTGATGAAAACGGCTCCGATCTACTTCAAAGCAAACATGCTACTATGGGTCAACTCCCTACTATCCGCAGGAAACTTCCCTCCAGAACAAGGACATATCTTAATAACCCCAATCATAAAAAGCATAAAGGACTCTTCCAATGCACCTTCCAATTACAGACCAATAGCTAACATACCACTATTCACCAAAATCGCGGAAGGGGCAGTAAAAGCAGAACTCTCCGCATACCTGGAAAAATTCAATATCCTAAGCGACAATCAATCGGGCTTCCGCACGGACCACAGCACAGAGACCATCATCGCCTCCTTACTAGACCACCTGCACATACTCTTCAGTCGGGGCTCCAGCGCCCTGATCTTACAATTTGATCTAAGCAGTGCGTTTGACCTTGTTGACCACACTATTCTCCTGGAATGCCTGGCCCACATTGGAATCTCAGACCGGGTACTCAGCTGGTTCCAAGGGTTCCTACGAAACAGATCCTACAGGGTACACAAAAATGACAACTTCTCCTACAGCTGGGTGAACTCCTGTGGTGTACCACAAGGCTCCCCCTTATCCCCCACCCTGTTCAATATCTACCTCGCCTCCCTCAGTAACCTCCTTCACAAACTTAAGCTCAAATTCTTCATCTATGCAGATGACATCACAATTGTCATCCCTCTAACCAGTCTATCCCAGGATCTTCTCAACTACATAACTAGCATACTCAGCCAGATAGAACTCTGGATGCTCTCCTTCAAACTAAAGCTCAACCCAGACAAAACAAAATTCTTTCTAGCCACCCCCAAAGACAAAATCAAAGACACCACAATCCAGGTGAAAGGATTGGTTTTCCCACTCGAACAAACATTAAAAATACTAGGAGTCACGCTTGACAAACATCTATCCCTAGAAAATCACACCGACCTCATTGTCAAGAAAGGCCTTTCAGCACTCTGGAAACTCCGTACCATAAAGAAATACTTCGATGACACTGCATTTCGACTATTAGTTCAATCCTCTATCCTCAGCATACTGGATTATTGCAATATCATTTACCTAAGCTCCACAAAGAAAATCACCAGAAGACTAAAACTGATTCAAAACACAGCTGTCCGCCTCATTTTCGGCCTGAACAAATGGGAACACATCACCCCCTTCTACCACCAACTGCACTGGCTACCCTTCGAATCCCGAGTCCTCTTCAAGTTCGCCTGCATCTGTTACAAGACAGTATTTGGTCTCTCACCAAAATACCTCTCCCCACATTTCAATATGTATTGCACCAACAAGAAATCCCGCAGAATCCAGTTGTTTACCTTCCCCTCCATAAAATCATGCCAGCTCAAAAGATTCATCGACAAAACCTTCGCCTTCCAGGCGGCCAAGCTGAACCCTTGGCTAGCCCAAATGATGCTAGAGGCCCCGACCTACCTAGACTTCAGAAAACTTCTCAAAACACACCTCTTCCGCGAACAAGACCCTTAGTCCTTACTCCCCGCATACACTCCAACTCCCCCCACCCCCACCTCCCTCTCCCCCCCCCCCTCTTCTGGTTTCCCACTCCCTCCATTTTATCTTCTAACCCAACTATGATAAACCTGTGCCTCCTTCCGCGCTACCTGCAATTCTGATAAAATTTTTGTAAATCCGGGTTCAGACCGGATCCTAATGTAACGAATGTAAACCGCCTAGAACTCTTTGGGTATGGCGGGATATAAGAACCTAATAATAATAATAATAATAACAACAATTTTATTTCTTGTATACCGCCCTGCCATTAGTTCTAGGCGGTTCACAGCAACAGATAAATACAATCGTATACACATTTCTATGAGCAGAATTATACATCATGGTTAAAATACAACTTAAACATACAAGTATTAATATCTCGATTAAAATACAACCTAATTGTAAAGAAAAATTAACAAACACGGCATGATAAAATCATTAAAAAGCTTGAAGATCAACTTTCTTGATTATCAAACATTTGAGTTTTTAATAATTTCCTAAATATAGGATAAGAACACGCCTGAGCAATCAGCGGGCTGATCCAGGAATCCGCTTTCTCCGCCTGATATTCTAAAGTTCTATCAAAGAATGTTTTATAGCGACAACCCCTAGGGGTGGGGAAAATAAACATGCCCGAGTTCCTGGTATGCAAACATTTACACCAGCCATGCACATGGTATAATTGGTCCTGCCTAAAGTTGGCATGTAACTGGGTACTTTGGGCATGCAGATGCACCAATATAGAATACTAGATGAATTTCCCAAATTTGGGGAGCCTAAGTTTTGGCACTTTTTGGGCTCTTTTTACAAAGGTGCGTTAGGGCCTTAACGCGTGGAATAGCGCGCGCTAAATTGCCATGCGCACTAGCCGCTACCCTCTCCTTTTAAGCAGGCGTTAGTTTTTTGGCTAGTGCACGCTATAGCATGCACTAAAAACGCTAGTGCACCTTAGTAAAAGGAGCCCTTTATTAAATCAACCACTATATGCTGGAAATATAAACACTGATTGTCAAATAAGTCGGTGGCCAACATTCAAAACGATTTAAGTGGGCAGGTCTATTTTAACAGTAAATTATTAGCAAGGATAGTATGACTGTGAGTGTCATGATTCACTCAGCAGGCTGGTCACCGATATTCAGTCAAACACAAATAACACCAAGAACCTTCATAGCAGGGACAATCAAAAGGAGTTTATTGTTTCTTGGCACCTTATGGAGAATATAGCTATTTGCTAAATGCCATCATCTACTTTATAATTTATTTCTACCTTAGAATCAGTTTCAATGATTGGAAGAGCTTTTATTTATTCATTTACCCAAGGAACTCTTATTCATTTACTCACATATTGGGATCACTGAATGACCCCTGACACAGGTGTATCTTGCTGAAACACGGCCCGTGTCAGGTCCTACAATAAAACTTCTCTTGATTGCCCCTACTCTGAAGGTCCTTGGTGTTAATTTTGTTTCGCCAATATTCAGTGGCACTAACCAGACAGGGCCACTGAATATCAGCTCTAAACAGCCAGGTTGACTGAATGTGGTGTGACTGACTAGATAAAGTTATACTGTAACCCAGATGGGTATAATTACTTTTCTTTCTGTACTTGAAGCTCCTGGGGTTTAGGGTCAGTCCTGGGGGGCTTTCAGGGTGAGGCTTATGGTATCCTAGGATTGGGGATTACGATCCGGTACAGTCACAGCTGTTCTATGCAGTGACGGGACAAAAGTATGCCGGACAAAGCCGCGCCGACATTTCGGCACAGACAATTGTGCGCAAGACTCAAGCGCGCCGCTGTAAAAGTTAATTTTAAAGAGCTCTGATGGGGGTGTGTGGGGGGGAACCCCCACTTTACTTAATACTGTTCGTGCTGCCATGGGAGGGGGTGAGGGGTGCAACCCCCCCATTATACAGAAAACTTAACTTTTTCTTTAAAAAATCAGGAAAAAGTTCAGTTTCCTCTATAATGGGGATTCCAACCCCCCCAATCCCCCCCACAGCAGCGCAAACACTATTTAGAAAACTGGGAGGGGGGTCCCCCCTCACACTTCCCATTGGAGCTCTTTAAAATTAACTTTTCCGGCAGCGCGCTGAAGTCTTGCGCCCAATTGTCTGGGCTCAAATATCGGCACGGCTTTGTCCCGCGCGCGAATGACTGTGAACCGTTCTGTGCAGCTGGAGAGCAGTGAGTTTTGGCTGCAGCTTGTAATATCAGCACGTGCTCACTTGCATCAGCTGCTGCAGGCATCTCAACATTCTAGAACCGTTGGGAAGGCGGGACCTGTTATGAGGGAAGATGTGTGTGAGGTGTACAGTGTTTACATGGGGAAAGGAAGACTGAAATTAGTTGTTTGAGAAAATATGAAGAAAATGTAATTGAACTTTGGGAATTTGGATGCTTGTCAGCTGTGGAAAGGATTTATGTAAGTTGCGCTGTTAAGTGAATATGCAGGAACAGGTGAAGACGTATCTAGGACCCAGGAGGCTGGGGAGAATAGGGACTAAGAGTGGCCCCACTAGTAGAGCCAGAAGACTGAAGATCCAAAGCTAAGGGGGTCTAGTGAGTGACCAGCAGCCGGACTGGTGGTGACCACCAGAGAGACTGGTAATAGCATTCGGAAGCTGCCAGGGAAGCCCAGGGAAGCCCAGGGAAGCAGCTTGATAGACCTGGGAGAAAATGGGCTAAAGTTGACTGGTGAGCAACCAGCAGAGAGATCAGTGGAGAGACCAGTAATGGCACTGGAAGCTGTCGAAGACCTGGAGGGTCACTGAAGGGTTGGGAGAGGACCCAGAGAAGACCTAGAGAGCAAGTGAGGGTCAGGGAGGACCCAGAGATGACCAGGAGGGTCTGGAGAAACCTGGTCAGGAGTTTTAAGAGTGTGTGAATAAAGTGATGATATGTTGTGAAACCGTATTGTGTTTTTGTTCCAACAGCACCTGGGGACAAAGATGTGATGGGTGTTGACTGCTCAGTCCATCACATGGACACCATGACATAAACAACTATTTAGTCCCCTTACAAAACCTGAAACTCTAATTAGAAAACTGCGTAAAGAAGGTAATTTTTTGCTACGAGGTGCCAAGGTATGAAGGCCACATAGATACCTACCTTGAACTTATTTTTTAAAGACACATGCAGTATATACTCAAATATAAACTAAGATTGTTGGTCCAAATAAAAGGACCAAAAATGTGGGGGGTCTTGGTTTATATTCAAGTCTCTCATCTCTCCATGCCACCTGATAGCCAGCATTTCATCTTCAACCCCACCCTGCCCTCCTGCAGTAACCCTCATATCTCACCTTCACCTTCCCCCGCCCCGATGACTTGCATTTCTTTCTTAACACCACACCCCACAGCAACCAACATTCCATGCCTCTTCCATCCCCTCTCCCCCTATTGGTGACCAGCATTTGTTTCTTAACTCCCCAACCCCACCCCACCTCCCAATGACAAACATTTGTTCTAACATTTGTTTTTTTAATTCCCCCCAATAACCAGCATTTGTTTCTGAAAGCCCTCTGTTGCCATCACAGCCATTACTGTTTCCCACTCACCCACCCAATAACCAGTTTGTCACTTACTTGCTTCTCCGGCACAGTCATTCATTGATTGGATCCGAGCAGGGCCTTAAGCATCTGTTCATGCTCTTAGTCCTCCTGGAGAAGCAAGTAAGTGACAAACTGATAATCTGGGTGAGAATGGAAAATGTTGGTTGCGGTGGCAGGGGGAGAAGCAAATGCAGGTCATTTGGGGATGATGGGGGTATGTGGATGCAGGAAATGTCGGCTGCTGGGATGGCGATAGCAGCACGCATATGCTTCATCATTTCTTTTCTCCACTTACAGGTTCATCTGTAAGACTGTGACACTTGAGTATAAACCAGTGGGTTTATATTCAAGTTAACAGTTTACTCCCTACCTTACGCCTATCCCCACCATCACGTCTCACCCACTCACAAAAACCTCAAAATTGTACTTGCAAATGCAAGGTCTGTAAACAACAAAGATAATAAATTATTTCCTCACAGACAATAACTGAGACACCTTCCTAATTACCGAAACCTGTCTTAAAGACAATGACATAGCTACCTTGGGTGTGCTTTGCCCACTATGGAACCAAGTGCTAGCTTGCTCACGCACAGACACTAAAGATAGAGGTGTAGCTGCCATCATTAAGTCCAGCCTCAACACAAGACTGATGATAGATGCCATCATGCTAGATGCACAAGAGTGCCTCATCATCTTGGCGGGTCACAACAGAGATCTATCCTTCACCTTGATATACAGAGCACCACACTTTCTAATGGCCATCTTAGATGACCTGCTATCCATCCTTAGCAAACTGGTCATCACATACAACCAGGTCATCATACTTGGAGTCTTTAACTTCACAAGCAACTCAAACAAGACTTGATCCCCTCACCAACCCACTCTGCAGGCCACATCCTAGACCTAATCTTTATTATAGAATATACACTGTTCACCACAGGAACTCATGGCTGTACCACCAAACCAATACCGTTGACTGTCCACTATTTGATCACATTCAACTACTCCTACACAACGAATCAACCAGGATGCAAACACAAAATAAGAAGATATGCAACAATGGTGCTATCAACTTAGAGGATCTCTCCATAGGTCTTTCCAACCTAGTGGGAACATTAAAACTTTGTTGACAAGGCTGCCACAGACTGGCATACTGAGATAAAAACCCTATATGAAGGCTTGCCACAATCAAAGAAATCAAATACTATCCCTGCAAATACTCCTCCCCCTGGTTTACCGACAACTTAAGAACCAAGAAAAGAGAACTAAGGAAAGTGGAAAGGAAATGGTACAAATCCAGGCTTAACAGTGACAGGTCCAAATGGAAGGAACTGCATGAAAAATATAAAAAAAGCCACCTTAAAGGCTAAAAATATATAGTATTCCCAACAGCTATTAAAGATCCCCAATAGATCAAAAAACATTTTTAAACTAATGTTCATAGAATTCCTATGAGTGCCGGAACTAATACTGTTGCGGCCGGCAACAAAAAAAGCCTAATGCAACTTTGTAAAAGGGAGGCGGGGAGTTAAGCATAGTCCATTTGCCCTTTAGTCCCTTAATTTTACTTTAATAAATTGTTTTTCTTTAAAAATGTCTATCTAGTAAAGGCATTTTTATGCATAATTGATCTTATGTAAGGATTTGTTTTTTTTATAATTTCTTTATTCATTTTTAAACTTACATCAAGTGTACAGTAAATATCAACCAAATATAATACATCACTTGAAAAATTTTCAATATCATACACCAAGAAGATTTAACCCCCACCCCCTCCCAAATTCATATACAACTAATATATACCACATGAAAATAATATCTTACGACAATCATCTATATATTCTTAATGGAAAAACAAGAAATCCCCCCCTCAAATCCACATGTGTATTAAGATTGGGAAAAGTGTAACTTATTCATTACTATAATTTAATAAAGGTCCCCACACATCCTTAAATTTATTATAATAACCTTTTTGAACAGCCAACGCTTTTTCCATTTTATACACATGACAAACTGAAGACCACCAAAAACAATAATTCAGTCTTCTACAGTCCTTCCAATTATGTGTTATTTATTGGATGGCAACTCCTGTTAATATCAATAAAAGCTTGTTATTATTAGCAGATATTTGACATTTAGCTCTCATAGACATGCCAAATAAAATTGTGTCATATGACAATGCTACATGGTTCTCTAACAAACAATTTATTTGATCCCAAATAGACTCCCAAAAAGCCTTAATGAATGGACAATAAAACAATAAATGATCTAAAGTTCTTATGTAAAGATCTTATGTAAGGATTGAATCTGCTTTTGTTCCTATTTTGTTCTGATTTGTTTTAATATTTTTGGTTTGTAACTTTTTGTAAACCATCTTGGATAAAATGATATGGAAATTTTAAAAATAGAAATAAATAAATAATAATTACATTAGAGAAATGTCCAACGTTATTATTGTACATTATATGCATACGTAAACTGTAAATGAAACATTATTGTGCAACCACGATTGCCCTTTAAGGTCTGCCAGAGCATGAAATCAAAGGTAGCAGTCGACCAAGGCAAAATAGAGCAGAATATTCTTTTGAGCTCATGGTTTCTGTCACTGACTGACAACCGCCCGCATTTGTAATTTTAAGCTACCAGCTGAATAATAATTGAAAAATATCATGTCAGGTTCTTTGCAATATCAAGGGAAAATGAAGTTCTGCCTCTCTTGCTTTCTCTCCTTCGCTGCATAAAGGCCACCCCAAAATTATCTTTAATGCTAAAATCTCTCCTGCACATAATCAGTGCCATCTCAGAAAGGTTGTAGATGTGAGAAAACTACAGTACAAGTCCAAAAACCACACTGCTTGGGGATTTGAATTTATTTATTTATACCCCATCTTTTATATATATATATATATATATATATATATATACATACACACACACACAGAGTATGGAGCTCATAATAAAAAAAAAAAAAGTCTAAAAAGTGGCCTAAATGGGTACTTGGACGATCAAAAAGCCTGATTGTCCAAGTACCCTTAATCAAAGCTGATTTTAGACGTATCTAAAACCAGCTTAAGCTTTTCCCCTGCCTCTAAACGCATAGAGCGAAAAGAGGCAGGGGGAACCAAAAGTTTAGGCAGGTTGTCTAGTCAGCACTTATACATTATGACTTAGACCAAGTCAAAACAGGTATAAGTGCTAAAAAAGGGGCCGCTGAGCTGATCTCTGCAGCTCACTGGCCCCAGCAACCTGCCTACCGCTTACTGCAACTACCACTACAGGAGAGATGGCTCATCTCTCCTGCTGCGATGGTGATCTCTAACCCCCTTCCGAACTGCGGCACTTCGGGGTAAGCATCATGGCAGGGCATCTCCCCTGCCGGCGATCCTCACCCCGAAGTGCCGCGGTTCGGAGGGGGGTAGGCGAACACCATCGCAGCAGGAGAGATGAGCCATCTCTCTTGCAGCAATCAGCCTTCCCCCACGACTCAATCCGGGCAGGAGAGAGCCCAAGCCCTCCTTCCTGGAAACACCACCACTCCAACATTGGGGCAAGAGGGAGCCCAAGCCCTCTTGCCCCGCGAGCCCGACCTTCCCCGATGAAGATCAGGGCAAGAGGGAGCCCAAGCCCTCTTGCCCCGCCAGCCCGACCTTCCCTGACGAAGATCTGGGCAGGAGGGAGCCTATCCCCTCCTGCCCATGCGAAACTTCTACCCACCACCCCCACTAAAATACGTGCAGGAGGGATCCCAGGCCCTCCTGCCCTCGACACACACTCCTCCCACGATCGCCCCCCCAATCTCCGATCGACCCCCCCCCCCCCCACCGACCCACGAGACCCCCGCTGACCCCTCGACACCCCCACCCCCAATCCCCTTCCCCATACCTATAAACTATGTCCGGACGGAAGGATATCAAGCCTATCCTTCCGGCAGGCCAGCCATCTCTCAAATGGCTGGCCTTAGGGCCTGCTTGGCCCAGGTGGCTCAAACCCCGCCCACAGGTGGGGCCTGAGGTGCCTGGGCCAACCAGAATAGGCCCAGTAGCCTTAGGCCCTTCTTGTGGGCGGGGCCTTAGGCACATGGGCCAAACTCTAAGAATCATTCTTTACAGTTGTTTGGCACAGTGTTTGGGGTTTTCTTGAAGTCAGAGACCAGTAACTTGTGATTGGATTGAACAGTTGTTATCTAGCATAGACATAAGGATAAAAACACTCCAACGTGTAAACTGGGACTAGAAGATCTTTCTCAATTTGGGTAAAGTTTTGCTCTACCTTTGTCAGTGCTTGGGATGTAAATGCAAGAGTTTTTTCCAATTTGAAAAAGGCAGGACCCTATAAGATGCTGCTATAAGGTCAGTGCTAGCAATATAGAGTCTCCCTGAATAAGAACATCAGCTCATCTAGCACTATGCCATGTCTCTCTGGTCACCAAATGAACTCATTGTCCTGCTTGAGTAAATTCACTAATGGGTGAATATATTTCAGAAAAGCCAGGTACAAAGTTTACTAGATACATCGCCATTTCAAGTAATCTCAAAACGCTATGTAGGTGCAGGTATATTGTCTATCACTTTGACCTTCAAGGGATCTGGCTGCAGTCCTTCTACCAACAGCACATGTCCCATAAATTCTATAGAATTGCAGTTGGGGTGAAAATTCTCTTGATTTATACAAATACATTTCTGAAATGGCCACGAATTTGGTCTTGGAGGATGAGATGTACAGTGTCAGGATCTATGAGACAAACTTGGTATTTTTTGTTACATAGAGCATTCTGGACCCCGGTGCATTTACAAAAATTAGATTGCTCTAAGTCTAATAGATGTTAGCACTGTCATCTTGAAGCTGGTACATTGGATCATTTATTGTTTTTTTGTCCTCTAATACTTAACTATTGGAAATCTATTTGGAGTCAAATTAATAATTTACTTGAGAATCCAGTAGCGCTTTCATATGATACGATATTATTTGGTACATCAATGATGAAAAAGAGTCAAATATCCTCTAAAAACAATAAATTACTACTTATAATGACTGGAGTTGCCATTCAACAAATTATAAAAAATTGGAAAAATTATGATAGATTAAGTTATAGTTTCTGGAATTCATTGTGCCATATTTTTAGAATGGAGAAAATATTAGCTATTTAGCAGGGACGTTATAAAAAATTTATTGATGTTTGGGAGCCATTAACAAATTACTGTAAGGACTGATGATATTTAATAATTATTTCTTCCCCTTTTATTATTGAAGTATAGGGTGGGGGGAGGGGGGTTAATTTTAAATTATATGAAATAATAATATTATATTGGAGGGAGGGAGGAATTATATTATGGTTCAATATATGTGTGATTAAAAAGTGATATTAGAGTGTATATGATTGTATTTTAAACCACTTGTTGAAAGTTTAAAAATGAATAAAGAATTTAAAAAAAAACCAAATACATTTCTGTCTGCTTCTAAGACATCTTTAAGGTTACATTCATGGTTTGTTCAAAGTACTGCAAAGATGCCACTAGAAGTCATGGAAGCCATTTTGGTTAAACAGGATCAGACAGGCAGTTCTGAAGGAGCCCTGGGGAAGGGTATTGTTGATATTTGGGTGGAGGGCGGGAGGGAGGTCTAGGCAATCAGGAGGGGATGGGAAGGAGGATTGAGAGATTGGAAGGGATGTTGTTGATGTTCCAGGGAGTGGAAGGGCTGGGGAGTCATAATTTTGAAATGAGTGAACCTTTTCAGGACTTAACCAGATACCCTTATGGCCCATATTCATCTGGGACCCACTTAAGTGTCTTATGTAGGCCACAGTTGAATATTGATCAGAACCTGCTTAATACTCAATAGCTAGTTCAGGTTGATTTAGCCCCAGATATTCAATTCTGGAAACTGGAATTGAATATTCAAGGCTACATTTCCTCATGGCTATTAGCATTTTAAAAACACTAACTGCCACAGGCTGAAATAGACCAGTTAGATTTCTGCTGAGTCTATCATCTTCTTCCTCTGTTTCCTCATTTGAAGGAGATTTGCCTCCTATGCTTTCATGCCACAAAGGTATGTAAATGTTTCTATCTTATCTCCTCTTTCCCACCTGTCTTCTAAAGTTTACATATTGAGATCTTTAAGTCTGTCATCTTATGCTTTATGACAAAGACTATATGATCACTGGCCCTGGCTTCATGAAGGAGCCTAATAGTGGTGCTTTGAACTAGCTACAACCAAGAGTAGGTATTTTTAGCATCAGTATATAGTGAGTTGCAATAATCTAGCCTGTATGAATTAAAGAAAAATGGTAGGCTTCTTAAATTTAGCCAGGAAATTTTGGCCATATGCAGGACAGCTCTTAATATGATCATGCTTATTTCATGCAGTTATATAAATGAGTAGATAACTGCCCTTTCAGAGGAGGAGTGGCCCAACGGTTAGAGAAGAAGGAAAGCCAGGTTTAAATCTCACTGCTGTTCCTTGTAGTCTTGGGTAAGTTGTTTAACCTAAGACCACAGCTACTATGTTCAGCCAGCGCATCCACAAAGGACACAAGGGAAAATGGGACGCCAACGTTTCAACCCGTCCATTCACTTCCCTTGTTGGTGCGATGCAAATGGGTGATATGGAAGTATGCCAAGAAGATTTGGGGTTATGCCATCCATAGCGCCTTGCTGGCTTGTGGCGCTCCCGGCTTAATATTCTGTTGCCTCAAGTACAAACAACCCCTCTGCCCTTTTACAAAACCGCAGAAGCAGTTTTTAGCACATGCGAGGGGTAAGTTTGTAAGTCCTCCTTTTTGTGCCTGAATGTAGCTAACTTTGAGCTACTCCTGAAAATGGGTGAACTAATTCCTTTACCCCTTGTTGGCTAGTTAAGTATGACTGCATGTCCTTGTTCATCTGATTATGTTCAATAAAAAAATCAATAAAGATACTTGAAAAACTATATACCTGGTTTCCTTTGGTAGCACTTATCTGAATAAAAATCAACCTCTCATGGGTTTCAAATGCTCATTTGAACTATAGTACTTTATAGGAGAATAGATTTCTCGTGTTGTGACCAGTTTGTCAAATGCACATGGCTTTAATCTTGTTCTTCTCTGTCAATACTTGAAACCTCTGTTTTATAATTTAATTAACTACTTGGTTAGACTATTGATTTTAGGAACATGACTGAAATATGAGTTCTTTGGTCTTCTTATCCTCACCCTTTCTAACTCGCATGTACTTAATGAGCCTTCATCCATAACCATTCAAAAGTGGTACTTGAGATGCTGAATATATTACAATGAAATCAATAAATGTCATAAATAAAATATATGCTTAACACCCCATTTCCAATCACCTAAATTGGGCGTCTCTGGGTCCAAGAGCAAACTGGCAGAAGCCTGACCTTGAGCAAGCTCTGTCAGTCTGTGATACTTGGCACCTGGTGCCTCCATCAGGGGATGAAATGTGTAAGCCGTTAGGATTTCTCTCCCTTCCCCCTACCAAAAAGAAAGAAGTGTGGTTATGAAAATATATGGCTGACAGTTTTTTAGAAGTTTTATGACATTATATACGGTAACTATACAGTGGCGTAGCGAGTGTGAGAGGTGCCCAGGTTGGTGGTGCCCCTCCCCCCATCTGCTCCTTCCCCGCCCCCTCCTGCCACATGCACGCCCCTTCCCCCGTGCCTTTTTAACATTCCCAGCGCACGCAGAAACCACAACCTGCTGCTCGCGCCAGCGTCTTCCTCTGACGTCACTTCCTAGGTGCGGGTCCAGGAAGTGATGTCAGAGGAAGAGCCAACACTGGTGTGAGTAGCAGGTTTGCCACAAATGTTAAAGAGGTACGGGGAAGGGATTAGAGATCCTCTGTGTTCGTCTCATGCTTTTTTAAAAAAATTCTGTCAACGTTTTGCTCTCTACCACATCTCTAGAGAGGGCATTCAAGGCAGAAGGCATAGTTAGGGCTACTTGTTGGACGATCCTATCTACCTTCATATTAATACGGGCACTGGCACTGAATATTGCTGGAACCTGGATAATTTTTAGCGCTGAAATTTGGGCACTGGAATGATGCACATTAAGCATGAATTCTGTAACTGCCATGGTAGCATACTAGTGTAAGTCTGCATTTACAAGTCTAACATTAGGGGTAAGCACTTATGCCAGCTGAATGACTGGCATAAATGCTTGCACCTAATTGTTTGCATAAATTCTAGTTTTTTTTATAACTTGTGTGCAATACTGCCTGACTTGCCCTGACCCACCCATGCCTCTTCCAGGTCTATGCCTCCCTTGAAGTTGCCAACTCTGAAATATGAGCAAGCAAATTATAAAATAGTAACTAAGGGCAGTTACGCACATTAAAGGGTTAAAGGTCATGGATTTGATTTCTTGCAGTTGCCATACATAGTGCCAGTTAATACCAATTATGGCCTATTATTGCTTATAAACATTATCAGCTCATTAAGTTATGCACCCTACTGACTTTATTCTATAACTTGCATACACAAATATGTACACTTGTCAAAAATTTGGATGTACAACTTTTTAGAATTAAGGAAATAATGCCTTCCATAACTTACAGCTGGTGCAAGATTTATTAGCCATAGAGACCACATTTACCTGCGATAAGCTACAATGTGACACGCCAACCATATGCATGAATCATCCTCAACATCAAGCCATGACTTAAGTTTCAAAACTCTATTTGGTCTATTCAATTTCTTTACATATAATAGACTATAGACTGTTTAATAGTTTGAGAAAAGTGCCCTAATGAATAGTACAGTTTGAGAATTCTTAGAAGTCAATAAACTAAGAGTAAAATAACTACATATCTCTTCAGAGAAGCAGGGCTGGGACAGATGTATGAAACATCTTCCCAGTAGACATAAATAGGGCAGAAACATGAGACAAACACACAAACATCCTTTGTTATTAGGAAGTGAGCACAAAGTCAGAGATTAAGTAAGGGTCTTTTGCTAAAGATATGTACCATTTAAAGAGCAGTTCATTGAAAGGTGGATTTCAGGATCACTTGTTAATTTGCTGACTTTGTAGGAAGACGACAAACCTCACATGCTACCTTGATAAGATTAATTGGCTATCAAGGTGCATGTAAGTACCATTGAGAAAGGAAGATGCCGAAGGAAGGTTCTGGAAAGCCAAGGATAGGATTTTACATAGAAAGTTAAAATCTAATACCCCAGTTTTGCATTCCTAGAAATGCTCAGTTGCATGTACAGAATCCTATTAGCAGGTAGAGCTCCACAATTGCAACATGTGGATAAAACAATGATACACGGAAGAGGGTTTTAGTTTTGTTAGGAACTGGGCAACATTGCTGGGAATGGGGGCTCGATCTTAACCAGGATGGAATGATGCCGCTGGTGCTAACCTTGAAAACTGACAGCAACTCAGGAACACATGGTCCTAAGTGAGGAAGAATACTATGAAATATGAATCAAAGAATTTTGAGCATTCTTATAGGTAGATTGCAATAATAGCAAAAGTAGCCCAGGTTCCTTTAAGATAAGATATTTGTAACTATAAATCTCCAATAAAACTCATCTGAACTAAAAAAAAAAAAAAAAGATAAGACAGTTTTGAAAGTTTCAAATTATCCCCGTCAATAGCTAAGCAGTTGGTAAATACAAAAAACAAACAAACATACTTTGAAATGTCTGCATGAAAATGTGTGAAGTGGAAAAGGTAACGTCGAAAAGTTAGAATGTATTGCACTGACTAAAGAGGTAGATGTAATACAATATACATCTCAGAAACCAGGTGGAAGGAAGATAAGAATATAGATGGTTTGTCCTGTGCAATGACATAGGAAATTACATACAGTATCTCATGTTGTTGTATGTTAATACATGAAAATGAGCCCAAAAGCCATAACATGAACAGGCCCCCCCCCCTCCCCTTAGCTATTACTCTTTCTGACAGTATTCTCTGGCAGAACGATCTGCTATACAGGTGCTGTGCAGCAAGTAACTCAAACATGAATGGAGTAGACAGTAGAGAGAGACTAAAACTGTGCCACATAGTTTTAGCCAAATGGTACCTTCAACCAAAAGTGGGCCGTATGCTCCTTTACCCCCCCCCCCTGACAGAAAGCTGCCCCCCTTGACTTTCTACCACTCACAAACCCTCCCTGGACCTACCTTAGAAGCCCTAGTGGTCTAGTGGCAGGAACAGTCTCTAGACAATCTTGCTCATGCTGGCTCCAGTCTTAGAATGGCTACCAGTCCAAACCTATTTCAGATCTCCCCATACCTCCTGGCTCTGATCCCCTAATCCCTCATCCATTTCCCAACCCACTCTTCTGGTTCAAATTTCCCTTACCTCCTCCTCCCCTCCACAACACCATTTCCTTTGACCCCCCCTGGACTCTGAGGGATTTATATGACAGGGTTACCCCAAGCAGTAGTACTGTGAGACTACCATTAGGGATCACTGTGGCCATTATGAACCCAAAGCTGGCTGTAGTGAGGGTAGAGTTGGATCACTCCTGTTCCATTCTACTAGACTACTAGGAATCACTTCTTGATGAGTTCCAGGGGTATTTGGCAGTTGGGGGGCATCTGGGGCAGGGGGATCCCAGGTGATATGAACTAGAAAGTATGGGGCAGGGATCAGAATCAGAAGGTCTGGGGAGATCTGAAATGGGATTGGAGTGAAGATTGGATCTAGGGGCTATGGGTGGATTGGAACTAAAGTATGGGTCAGAAAGGGCATTAGGGAGGAATCAAATCTGAAGGAGGTGACAATGGGAGCAGAGTTGATGTGCAAGACCCCCTTATCTAGGTCCCTGCCAATATTTAGGCAGGTCCTGAATGAATATCATCCATGACTCACATAAGTGCCAGTGACTTGTTCCTGACTGAAGAACCTGGATATTCAGGGCTGGAATCCTGACATGACCCAGCATTGAATATATGGACTTAATTCAGCCTGTGGCTATAAGTAGATTAAAAACTTTCGACACCACCAGCAGAATACCAGTGACTTATTTCTAAACGCAAGTCCAAGCTCAAATTAAAGAATCTTAATATAATAAATATGTGAAAATGGCATATTACTCGCATTGATAAATATATTCATATTCGGGGGTGGGGGGGTTACAGTTAGGTATATATAGGAATAGAGAAAGAAGACATCATGGAGATGCATTGAGGATGAGTGCTGTTATATATGTATGCATTGGTGATGAGAAAAGGACTGGGGCAGCCCTCTATACAATGTCCACATAACCACTTTCTGGTAAATGATTACTAATGGGTTTAGATGTTAATAAGAGAGAGGTAGGGAATCAGGAGAAGACTGAACAATAGCCTCAGGGGCTGAACTTGATATATGTAGTTGAGGTGTAGGCCGGCTACCAAATAAAAGCAAAAATGTTGCTCTAATAGTTTGCTAGGTAATTACAACATGCTGATTAATGTAAGGTTGTGTTATGTATCATGGATTGGCTATTATCTGTGCTGCCTAATTAAAAGATACAAGATAGTTCAGATCCCAGCTTTCTGCAAAAAGATCATTTAGATGGTATGGAATATAGAAAACTGAAAACTGGTTGGGTGGAAGAGGTGTATGCTGCAGAGGTCTAAAATGTATATAGCAAGGCAAATAATTCTATGGTTAAAAAAAAAAAATCAAAGATGCAGAGGGTAGGTACGAATATTTACTGCTTCTCATCATTCTCCAGGGAAGCAAAGTCTTTTTGAAAAACAGTAGATATGTGCCTATATACGGCAGCCAGAAAGCGCCTGAAAGGCACCTATTCTATTAAGGAAGGTAGACATCAGCTTTCATTTAGAGATTGCTAGCATCACAGTGCAGATACTTGTGCTTATCAGAGAAGTCACTCTTAGCATTACCGTTCTTTTCCACTGCCAATTCCAGACTTCATCCTTTTCATCTAGCTGCCCCCTATACCTGGAATAAATTACCCGAGTTTGTCCGTCAAGCTCCTTCCCTTGTTTAAAAGCAGATTAAAAACCCACCTTTTTGATATAGCCTTCAATCATTAACCCTACTCCTCTGCCCTCCAACCCAGCCAGCTGATCAACCGTTCCCCTTAACTGTATCCATGACATCCTATTTGTCTGTCTTGGCTGTGTAGATTGTAAGCTGTTTTGAGCAAGGACTGTCTTTGTGACTCTGTACAGTGATGCATACATCTGATAGCGCTATAGAAACAATTAATAGTAGTAGTGTGAAGAGTTTCAGTCTTTGGGAAGCAGAGCTGAGCTTGTGATGTCATAATGCCTCATTCCACCAATAAGAACCAACCTTATCAATGATGTCATAATGGCTTGATTGTTCTATACTCCTGTCTGCCCTCCAACCCAGCCAGCTGATTAACCATTCCCCTTAACTGAAACCTCTACCGTGGCTTAGTAAAAGGGGAGGGGGGGTATATGCTCCATCTTTGCCTATACTGTCTATTAAATTTTTTGTAACTATTGCAATGTAGCATACTTGGCCATATTTTGTATTGTTATTTGAATATTTTTTTTGCTATTGTAATTGTCTATTGTTTTTATTTGGCTTACTCTCGCTGTACACCACCTTGAGTGAATTCCTTCAAAAAGGTGGTAAATAAATCCTAATAGATACTACTACCGTATTTGCCGGCGTATAAGACGACTTTTCAGTACCTTAAAATCCTCCCCAAAGTCGGGGGTCGTCTTATAAGCCGGGTACTGTTTAGAGAGCTGCACGGGGACGCCCCTAGGGTCGCGGGGATCCCGTGGGGACGCCCCCTAGGGTCGCGGGGATCCCATGGGGACGCCTCTGAGGGTCGCGGGGCTCCTGCGGGGCTGCATGTACTCAGTCGCGTGGCTCTTCTTCTCCCTACCTTCTCTGCTTGCAGCACAGAGCCGAACGGAAGTCTTCCCGACGTCAGCGCTGACGTCGGAGGGAGGGAGGGCTTAAACAAAGCTTAAACAAAGCCCTCCCTCCCTCCGACGTCAGCGCTGACGTCGGGAAGACTTCCGTTCGGCTCTGTGCTGCAGGCAGGGCAGATAAGGAGAAGGAGAGTAGCCTCGCGGTTCGAGTGGCTACCAAGGGAGAGGGGCAGCCCGCCCCTCCCCGCTCCGGTTGCAGCACAGCCAGCCAGGTTCCCTTACTTTTGTGGCACTTCCCCGACCGACCGATAACAGCCCGGGTCCGACAATCCTCCCTGCCCAGCAGCTGTAAGAAGGTAATTTAGATTCGCGGTTAAGGGCAGGGAGGTTTGTCGGACCGGGGCTGTTGTAGGTCGGTCGGGGAAGTGCCACAAAAGTAAGGGAACCTGGCCGGCTGTGCTGCACCCGGGGCGGTAGAGAAGGAGGGGGGGAGAAGGACGCTGAAAGGCCATGGTGAAGACAGGAGGGGGGGGGAAGGACTCTGAAAGCACTTGAAGACAGAGGAGGGAGAAGGACGCTGAAAGCACATGGGGGAATACAAAGGGGTGGAGAAGGACGCTGAAAGGCCATGGGAAGGGTGGGGGGGGGGGGAGAAGGACACAAAGGAAATGAGGAAGAGAGAGTAGGGAGAAGACGCTGGCAGGGAAGAAGACAGATGCCAGACTATGGGGGGAGCAGAGAGAAGAAGATGGGTGCCAGACCAATTTGGAAGGGGGAAGAAAGGGAGAGGCACAGTAACAGAGCAAATGGAAGATGCAGAAGGAAGAGAGATAGTGGATGGAAGGAATTGAATGAGAACATGAGGAAAGCAGAAACCAGGCAACAAAGGTAGGAAAAGAATTCTATTGCTTTAGTGAATTAATTAAAATTGTTGAAATAAATTCTGATGTTCTTTTAATTTTTATTTGTTGTGCAGAAGGTGTGTGGAAGAAGGGGTAGTCTTATACGGCGAGTATATAACAAACTCTATATTTTAACTGTAAAAGTTGGGGGATCGTCTTATACGCCCAGTCGTCTTATACGCCAGCAAATACGGTACTATTAATTCTTTCTATAGCACTACCAGATGCATGCAGCTCTGCACAGAGTCACAAAGAATAAGAAAACAGTTCCTGCTAGAAAGAGCTTTTAATCTAAACAGCCAAGACAGACAAACAGGATGTCATAGATAATGACACAGCACGGAGCGCTAAATGCTCCAATGATGCTCCAACGCTCATAGAATTCCTAGAGCAGGAGCAACTGGGGATAGCTCCTGCTTTCCCTATCCTAGACCACCAGGGATGCTTTAAGGTACACCTGGGGAACTTAAAGTAGGGATAAGGGGTACAAGTCTTTGTCAGCAGAGGGTGGGACTTGGCATAATTTATTCATGTGTCTTTGGGGGTTTAGAATGCAGAGATATCTTCAAGGGGATTTGTATGTATCTTTAAGGGGAAGAGGGAGCAGCTTCTTTTCATGCATTGCCACCTTTAAAGTGGATCAAAGAAGCAACAGGGTAGAGAATCCACAAGATCCAGTATATCAGACAGGAAATCTTTACCCCAAGGTTTATAGAAGAGTGATTTGTGCTGGAATGCTGTGCTGTTGCTTTCTTCAAGAGAACTGAGCCACACTGGTGAAAACCAGTATTTTACACCATTCAGTTACTTTTGAGACCCTAATGCGGCCCTTGCACGGACAAAGCATAGCTTGTGTTGGGCTTTTCTGTTTCTATTTTATTTACTATAGCAAGGGTGGGCATCCTCATCCTTTGAAGACCACAATCCAGTTGAGTTTCAGGCATTCTCTCATAAATTCCATGACTGGGTGAGGCCCGGTTACATTCTGAAGCATGGTCCAGCACATTTAGGAACCCCAGCGGGAGCTAAGGATCCCTGATTAAAGTATAATGGAATGTCAGGGTTATGTGTCTTTAAATAGTGAGATAGGCTGAGTTCTGTTAGCCTCTGAAAGGGGATAACATTGCCTGTTGTAGCCACAGGGTGAAGCTCCAGGACCCTGTGGGTAGGTTAAAAAGGGTATGGCAAGTGTTCCCTATTGGAGACCACTAGAGGGAGTTCTAGTCAATTGGGTATGCTTTGGTCTTGAGTATAGAGGTTCTGCCCTTTTAAGGGTCCTATATTACCAGAAGAAAGGGCCCTATGTTACCAGAAGAAAGGAGCCAGCTAGGGAAGGTTCTGGATCTCATTAGAAGAGAGTGGAAGGGAATATCCCAGAAGGGTGGGAGGAAGACTGTTCCTGATAGATGGTAAGGTTTGAAGCAGGGGAGAGTTTTCAGACTCAATCCCCATAAAATAACTTTTTGAGGAAGGGTTAGGGGGAAATAAAGATGGCTGTCTTCAACTAAAGAAAGAAAGGAAAGAACACACCTAAATGTTGAAATCCCTTGAGTAATGGATAGGACCCACAAATAAAGTGTTTCATGGGCTACAATTTCAGAGGAAAGAAATGCAGAGGGAGAAGTTCAGCTTAGTGTTTTATTTTGGTTGGTATTTTCTTTTTATTTCAGCTGAGAGTGAACTGACCAAAAAAGATAAAGGAGTAAATATACCATCCAGGGAGTGGAGGCTGATAAAAGAAAATACCACATAGTCTTGTTAGAGCTACAGTAGTGAAACCCTCTTACACTCTCTGTTAATCCTTTTAAAACCAATTGGAGGAAAAAAAATTTCACTCAGAGAATAGTTAAGCTCTGGAATGTGTTGCCAGAGGATGTGGTAAGAGCGGATAGCATAGCTGGTTTTAAGAAAGGTTAGGACAAATTCCTGGAGGAAAAGTCCATAGTCTGTTATTGAGAAAGACATGAGGGAAGTCACTGCTTGCCCTGTATTGGTAGCATGGAATATTGCTACACCTTGGGTTTTGGCCTGGTACTAGTGACCTGGATTGGCCACTGTGAGAACGGGCTTGAAAGACCATTGGTCTGACCCAGTAAGGCTATCTTATGTTCTCTTTGTATCAGAGGAAAAAATTAAACAGCATACATGATTCTAAGTCTCCAAGCATCAGTACTCAGCATTTATGGGGAGAAGAGGTGCTGTTCGATTCTCACCCTGGCTGTAATGGAGTCCAGAAAGACCTACTGATGCTAACCTAGTTCCTGAAGAAGGCCTGTGTCTAAAGATGAAGGACAATGCCTGGTTACTCCTGAGGGGTTGGCCAGGGGACCTTACCACAATATATAATGCACATGCTTATTCATTGAGGGATACCTGAAAACTCAACTGGGTTGTGACCCTTGAGGACCCAGATTGTCCACTCCGTACTATAGTGAATAATCCTTGAAATTAAAATTTCCTGTCTGATCTGATGTTTTCTAACATCCTTTAAGATGGCGTCCAGGACCATAGGGTCATATGTTAACAGGCTAATATTCCTCGGAAGGAAAAAAATAACTCCAGCTTTAAGCTGGCATTTTTTCCTAAGATTAACTCAGTTTGTGATATTCACCACAAGCTGTGTTATTCGATCTACATAACAATAAGGTGATGTGCATGGGTTTGCACCTCATTATAATGTTTCCTATGGTAACTTAAATATATGTAAGAGTAATATAACACATTATTGTCATTTAACATGATTTAAGCGGCAAACAATATGCATTGTTGCCTTAACACATCTTAGCAACTAGCCCTCTTAGATAAAATAAGATGTAAAAATTCGGTATGCCTCCAGACCTGTGGAATATTTTAGCATTTATTAGACATGCAATACTTCCATGGCAGCAAAATCATCAGTTTTCATAAAATAGGATATAAAAATACTGTATGTCTCCAGACCTGTGGAATATTTTAGCATTTATTACACATGCAATACTTCCATGACAGCAAAATCATCAGTTGTCTTAAAATAGGACTAGAATAGTATTAATGTGTCAAAGTATTTAAATTATAAATTTAAATTATCCAAGCAAGATGGCCGCAGTGGAGTGAGGACGCTTACAACTCATCCTCTTGCCGAGAATTTTTTATTTTCTTTGCATCGGGTTTAATTTACCCTAATGCCTAAAAGAAGGGGAAGGGTGGCTGCCACAGCCCGGCAACCTGAACTTACCCCTCGAAGGCAAGGGACAGTCAACAGCTTCCTAACATCTTCGCCCTGGGGAAAACCAGCTTTGCTGAATCAATGAGAAGTCTCAGCATTCGGGAGCGAGATTTTGCTCAGCCCTGCAGGACCTGTGCCTCCCCAGCAGCCGCGAGAGAGGGAAACTATGGCAGTTCAGAAGGGACAGGATGCAGCTGCCTGGCTGGCCCGGAACGTCCTCTCTGACTTTAGAATTGACATCGGGCAGCAAAGAGTTGGTTGGCCCCCCGGGGAAGAGAAGCAGGGCGAACTCGGAGCTGGCCTGTTCCTGATGGGCAGTGGCAGCCTATTCCCTAGTGGCGGTGGCAGCATTTTCCTAATGGTGGTGGCATAGGGGAGGGGAGGGAGAAAGAAAGAAACAGGGGGAGGGGAACAGGGATCCAGAAAGAAAGGGGGCAGGGTGAAACAAAGAAAAATAAAAAAATGGGGCAGAGAGAGAGAGAGAAAGACAGAGAAAAAAAGTAGGGGGCAGGGTGAAACAAAGAAAGAAATGGGGCGCGAAGAGAGAGAGAGAAAGACAGACATACAGAAAGAAAGGGGGCATGGAGAGAGAAAGAAAGAAGGGGGCAGGGTGAAATAAAGAAAAAGTTTGGGGAGGGAATGAGGTCTGGAGGAGAGGAAGCATACAGGAGGCTGATAGAAGAGAAGAAATATTGGATGCACAGTCAGAAGAATAAAGTGCAACCAGAGACTGATGAAATTACCAAACAAAGGTAGGAAAAATTATTTTATTTTCAATTTAGTGATCAAAATGTGTCCATTTTGAGAATTTATATATGCTGTCTATATTTTGCACTATGGCCCCCTTTTACTAAATCGCAATAGCGGTTTTTAGCTCAGGGAGCCTATGAGCGTTGAGAGCAGTGTGGTGCATTCAGCGCAGCTCCCTGTGCTAAAAAATGCTATCACGGTTTAGTAAAAAGGGAGGGGGTATATTTGTCTATTTTTGTATAGTTGTTACTGAAGTGACATTGCATAAAGTCATCTGCCTTGACCTCTTTCAAAACCCGCGGAATATAAATGATAATTAACCTTTTCTCTGCGTACAGTGTGCTTCGTGTTTTTTAAATTTTATTGTTGGTAGATCATTTTGACTTGGCCACGAAGGTAAGGGGGAGGGAGGGAGGGGAGCTGCTGAAACATATCTAGTAATCCTTGCAGGGAATTATTTTTGTAAAATCATGTTTTATATGACTGGCATTATTTAGACTTTAATTTTGTATGAATGAATAGAATGAAAATGATATAAAATTACTTGCTTGTTTTTATGTGCGTGCGCTGAAGGAAAGTGGATAGCGAGTGGGCTGAGGATGCTGAAAGGAAATGGGGAAGAGAGAGTGGGGAGAAGATGCTGATTTATAAATTGACAATTGTACAGAATATTGTTTCTTTTTATACTTTAATATAATAAGTTCAATATAAAACAATTCAAGGCTTGTGTGGATGGAATCAGGTAGGTTGGGGGTGGGGACCGAGCTTACGGGGATTAGTCTAATAAAATTGTATTTTCTTATTTCTCATTATTTGTTTTATTTTTATCTGTTAATTTGTAAAGTGGTGATTGTTATGTATCAGTTTTTCCAATTTACATCTACTGTCTTTATATTTTGCACAGTATTAGAGGACATGTGTTAATTTTTGTAGTGTTGTGGTGTTGCATTGTATGAAGAGTCTGGTTTCTTGGCGGTTCAATTTAACTTTTGTCTACATATTTCTATTTTTAGTTTGTGATTATTCCATATTGGGCGAAGGAGTATCTCTGTTCTGTATGTATGAAAAGAAAATAGTTTTCAGTTGGCATTGACTGCAGGATCAATTGACTGCGGGATCTGGCTTGTTTAGTTTTGCAATGTGTTGGTGTTCTAGCGCTCACTGCAGTGTTTAAGATGCTGCCTTTTCCTAGGTACACTCTTGTTGTGCGATATGTGGATTGTTACTAAAAATCATATTTTTCATATAGTATGGGGAGGGGGGGTCAAAAAATGATGGGCCGGGTTGTCACGTATGCTAGGTACGCCATTGCTTTGGAGTCTATCTGGACGGCTTTAGACTCACTTTACAAATTGTGTGCAGGAACTCTACCCTCTGATTAATACTCAGGTAAAAAGGATTGATTCCCTTCAAGATGGAATGAAGTCTCAGGGAGAAAAGGTGGACTGCTTGGACCTACAAGTTCAAGGTTTACTAAAGACTCAAACTATTTTAATGCAAGATAGACTATTACTAGTCAGGAAAGTAGAAAATATGGAAAATTATATGAAAATATTGAATTTGAGAATACTTAACTTTCCTAAAGTTCTAGCAATGTCTCCTAGAGATTTATTTTATAAATTTCTTAAGGGAAATATTAAAATACCCAAACACTGGCCTTTCACATATGCATAAAATATATTATCTTCCAGTATCCAAGAAGGTTTTCTCAACTTTGGAATGATCTTCCATTTCTTTTAAGGAGTTCCGGCTCACTTCAATTTTTTCACAAATATTTAAAAACTACTTTATTTGCTAAACACTTTGGAAATTAATTTCATGAAATTTCGTCTTATTTTTTATGGTTTTTATTTGTTAAGTTAATTATTGTAAACCGTGTCGAGCTTTCTTAGACTGATGTCTCGGTATATAAAGCCAAGCTTTAGATTAGATTAGATAAGATTAGGCTCAACCTGAGGTCTCACCTGATCTATCGAATCCAATGCACTTAACAAGAATATTAGAAACCTCAGAGGAAAAAATCATATCGCATTCTACACTTCTGGTGACGTTTGTCTTTCAACAAGACAAAGAGGCACTCCTTAGGCTATTTTTTAGGCTTAAGGAAGTGACCTGTATGGATTGTAAGATCTCCATGTTCCCAGATGTATCGAAGTCGACTCAGGCCAGAAGGAAAGGATTCCTGCATTGAGACAGTTCGTACTCTCTTTGGGGGCTAAATTCCAGCTTAGATATCCCTATAAATGTTTGATCCTTTTGGATCAGCATTCATATATTTTTTTTTTACCCCTCTCAGTTACGTTTTTTTCTAGAGGGGAAAGGAGTCATTCCTTCCAGTGCCCCCATAGTAACGTAGGTCCTTAAGTAAAGTAGAAGATGTTACACTCCACTAATTAATTGTTTTTGTTTCCTTGATAAATATCAGTTCTCATGATAGAATGAGAATTGCTTCTCCCATAATGTGGACTTTTTGAGAGACTGTGAAATTACCGTATATTGAGATGTAATTGTTTTTGATTAATACGTTTAATTTGTATGTGAAGTCTCTTTTCCTTATATATATATATACTGTTCAAGTATGTTTAGAACAGAATAAATAAATAATTTAAAAAAAAAATTATCTACAAAATTTGAAAGCACAGGTTCTGCATGTTTATGGGGTTATTTTGTAGTTTATCCTCCCCCAAAGGCTCATTTCTTCACAGAGAATATTTTTAGGCATCTCAAAAATGTCAATTACAGTGCAGGGCTTAATCAGGCACTTAGAACTCTGGGTTGTTTTTTGGGCAGACCTAAAGTCATGCATTTAATAAGAAAATCTACTGTAGCTTACAGATTAAATTCACTATCATTCTAAAGCTGGATATATTTCATTTAATTCAGTTTTTCATGTTTGAGGAATATCAGAAAGATGTGCATAATTCAGAGGTGCCATGGAATCAGAAGTGCCATGAAATATAAACATCCTTACACATTACTACCTAATTCTATAAAAAGCACTGAAAATTGTGTGCAAATTTGGGCGTGTACCTGATTTATGTGTGCAATTTTATTGAACTAGCTAATTAGTGGCAAACATTGACATTTTTAACAAGCAATTATTGGTGCTACTTAGAATTAATTACAAGTTATGCATATAAATTTAGGCAAATAGGATTGCTGTTTTGTTACTTAGCTGAGCAATTTACAGATACTTCTGAGTTTTGTAGACAACTTGAGCACATGAGCCATGCTAATTGCACATGGAAACAATAAGGAATTGAACATGTCTTTGCTGCTACATTAAGCAAAATGGGCTATAGATCTTCAGACTAAGACATTAGGAGAGTATTGCGCAGTGGTTAGAGCGCCAAAAAGGGAGCCCAAGGAGGCGTCAACGATGAGACAATCAAGGCACAACAAAGGAGTCATGAGGATGAAATGTCAATAATTCAGCCACGGATATAAAGTTCAAAGTTCGCTTTATTGATACCGTGTTTCCCCGAAAATAAGACACTGTCATATTAATTTTGGGCCCAAAAATGGCATTAGGTCTTATTTTCGGGGTAGATCTTATTTTTTTTCATGTACAATGATCATCTCTCCCTTCCTCTCCTCCACCCCAATTCTTCCTATTTCACTGCACAACAAAGTTTTTGCTTCCTGAACACTGCTGGGTGTTTCTTATAGAATTTTGGGTGCTGATCATGAATATTACATCAAAAATTACCCATCACGTACCATTTCAGAGAAATCTTCAATTTTGTCGTGATTTTTTCTTATATTTGGATGCAAACAATTTTTTCTCCCATAAGTGTCTTATCAACAACGGTTTGTGCCGCCTGGGTATGTCCATGCATAAAATCTAGCCAGGTTGGAAGCTGTTTTATGGAAGATGACATCCTGGGCATGTCTGGGCAGGTCTGAACGAGCTTGCGCTGTCTCACCATGCTATAATGGTAGCTTCCATACACCGATCCTGCTCATTTGGTTAATATAGATAGTCCGTGTGTGTATATAGTATCAGTATAGTAAAGTATAGTAGTATAGTAGCTGTAGCAATATAACAGTAAGTAAGCTTGATGCTATAGACGTTTTGGTGTCGGGCAATATGTCTCGTCGGTGTCGTAACAGCCGCGACACATTCTGCTATATCTGTGGGGAATATACACTTACGCCTCAGAGACGTTCGATGACTGCCCTTGTAAAGAAAGCCTATCATCTGTATTTTGGCTGCAAAATAGGTGATCAAGACAAGCAATGGGCGCCTCATATTTGCTGTGCGACATGTGCTGTTAGTCTGAGAGCCTGGCTCAGAGGTACTCGAAAGACGATGCCATTTGCTGTTCCGATGATATGGCGAGAACAGAAAGACCATGTGACGGACTGTTATTTCTGTTTGACTAATGTGTCTGGTTTCTCTGCCAAAAACAAGAAGTCAATTGAATATCCTAATCTGCCTTCAGCAATGAGACCCATGCCACATGATGACAGTCTTCCAGTTCCGAAACCACCAGAGGATTGGACCTTAGACGAACCAGATGAAGAAACTGCAGTGCAGGGTTCTAACAGTGACATTGACCCGGATTTTGAACCATCCTCATCAGGCGATCCACATCTGATAACACAGTCCGAATTGAACGATTTGGTCAGAGATTTGGGTCTGTCAAAAGCAAAAGCTGAGCTGCTAGGTTCGAGACTGCAGGAATGGTGTTTGCTATCACCAGGTACGAAAATTTCTGTGTTTCGAGACCGGCATCATGATATAACCAAATTTTTTGCACAAGTCGACAGTCTCTGTTTCTGTTGTGACATTGAAGGATTGTTCTCGGTCTTTGGTTGTGATCACAACCCGGAAGAGTGGCGTCTTTTCATTGATTCGTCAATGTTAAGCCTGAAAGCTGTTCTGTTGCACAATGGCAACGTTTATCCTTCAGTACCTGTTGGCTATGCAGCACATATGAAAGAAACATATGAGAATATGGAAATGTTACTAAAGTATGTCCAGTATACCAGGTATAACTGGAATATCTGTGGAGACCTCAAAGTCGTTGCTCTGTTACTAGGACTGCAGCTTGGCTATACAAAGTACTGCTGTTTCATCTGCGAATGGGACAGCCGAGACAGAGAGTCGCACTATTCTAGAAAGAACTGGCCACTCCGTAAAAAGTTAGTTCCAGGACAGAAAAATGTAGCACATGAATCGCTTGTTGACCCGACAAAGATATTTTTGCCTCCTCTTCACATTAAACTGGGACTCATGAAGAATTTTGTGAAAGCAATGAACAAGGAAGGGGAAGGTTTTCGTTATTTAAGACAGATGTTCCCAAGAATAACTGATGCCAAGATCAAAGAGGGTATTTTTGTTGGCCCCCAGATCAGACATGTTATGAGTGACAAGCGATTTGAAGATCTGTTAGTTGGGCCGGAAAAAATTGGCTGGAAAGCCTTGAAAGACGTTGTTGACAATTTTCTGGGCAATTACAGAGCCCCAAACTACATTCAGCTGGTAGACAAACTTCTCAAAGCATACAAGAGAATGAAGTGCAATATGTCACTCAAGATTCATTTCCTCCATTCACACTTGGACTTCTTCCCCGCAAATCTCGGTGCTGTGAGTGACGAGCACGGTGAAAGGTTTCATCAAGACATAGCTACGATGGAGAAACGATACCAGGGCAATTGGAATCCGTCAATGCTTGCCGACTATTGTTGGATGCTACAACGTGATGCACCAGACACTGAATATAAAAGAAACTCGGGAGCAAAACACTTTTAATTCTGTTTCATTTAGTCGCTTGTGCGAAACGTAAACTTGACTATATATTTTATTGTCAGTAAACATAAAAATGTCTATTTCTCATAGTTCTTACGTGATGCAGTAAAACCAAAACCATATTTGAGCATACCAAGTTGGTACCTGTCATAATCACCAAAAACTTTTCAGGAATCAAGACTTAACCAAAAAATTGTTGTGCAGTGTTTCCTGTCTCTCCTCCATATGTGCAGCATCTTTCCTCCCCTCTCATCCATCCCCTTGTGCAGTATCTTTCTAGCCCTCCCTCCTATCCCCCTGTGCAGCAGAACTTTTGCATCTTCTATCCCTCCCCTTATGCAGCAGAACCCTTGCAGCTTCTATCCCTCCCTCCCATCCCTTGTGTAGCAGAACCCTTGAAGCTTCTATTCCTCCCTTCCTCCCATCCCCCATGAAGCATCTTTCTGTCCCTCCCACCTAGCCCCACCGCCACAACGCACCCCCCCCCCACACACACACACACACACTGACCCTTTCATCTCTCCCTCCCATCTGAACCCCAACCACGAGACCAAAATACCTGGTAACAGAAAAACACCTATGATACCTAAATTTAAAAGAAATTATAGCCTGCTTAAAACCTGTTTGATGTGCAATTTGGATACTTCTGTCTCTTTTACATATTATTATTACAGTATTTTACTTGGACCTACCTAGTCATGAATGTAAAAAGATGGTTCAGGAAATATGTAAATTAATTAAGGGCTCCTATTACAAAGCTGCAGCAGAGATTCCTACCGCAGGCCAGTGAGGTAAATGCTCTGATGCTCTTAAGAGTTCTATGAGCATCAGACCATTTACCTTGCCAGCCTGTGCTAAAAACCTTTTAACACCGTTTAGTAAAAGGGGCATGCATTGAAGCTAATAAGTAGTTGATTTTAAACTAAACAAATCAAATCAAATATTTCTCCACTCAATATGTAATTAAACTTGAATTCATTGATGGAGAATATGGTGAAAGCAGTTAGCTTAGCAGGGCTTTTAAAAAGTTTGGATAATTTCCTAAAACATTAGTCCTTAAGATGGACTTGGAGAAATCCGCTGCTTATTCCTAGAATAAACAGCATAAAATCTGTCTTATTCTTTGGGATCTTGCAAAGTACTTGTGACCTGGGCTTGATGGACCTTCACTATGGCAACTCTTAAATGGGATGGGACTTAATATACTGCCTTTTCTGTGATTACAATCAAAGTGGTTTACATATTTTTGACATATTTTGGTCCTGAGGAGAACCTGAGAATTGAACCTACAACCTTGGGGTGCCAGGATAGCAGCTCTAACCACTGGGCCACACCTCAACTCCATTATGGTCTTAGGCCCAGATTCACTAAGGGTATGGATCGGATCCGATCCATGAGGGATCCGATCCGATCTGTGTCCGGGGGGGCTGATTCACGAATCGCCCTCATGCAAATGAGAGTGATTGGAATCACGCCCCCAAATGACCACCCGGATCACTCAGTAGCGATCCTGACGCATTCTGTGTATGCTTAAAGAGCAACAACCTTTTTTTACAATTATTTTTAACTTTTAACTTTAGCCCAGCGAAACTGTGGTTTTAACCCACTTTAAACCCGTGGGTTAAAATCATGGGCTCGCACTGCGGGGGAAGGCTGGGGCAGAAGCAGGGCAGCGCTTGGGGCAGAGGGCAGGAGAGTCGGGGGCAGAGAGTGCAGGAGATTCGGGGAAGAGCAGGGTGGCAGGAGAATTGCGGCAGAGAGTCAGGGCAGAAGAGAGCAGGGCGACAAGAGAGCTGGAGAATCACAGTAGAGGGCAGGAGATGCAGTCGGAAACCACGTGAACGACTGGTCCCCAGCAGTCGCTTGTTTGTTGATCAGCCAGCCCAGTCGGTGTTGCAGGTTTTATTTAGTGAATCTCTGCCTGCCTACAGTTGAACGCCGTTCCCCCTCATTTGCATGTGTGGATCGGAGGATAATTGGGACAGAGGTTAGTGAATCGGGTCGGAGGGAAATCAGGTCGCAAAGGGGTCGGAACTTGATCGGTGGGCTTAGTGAATCTAGCCCTTAATGTTGCAAAAGTATGCCTAGTAAACAAAGCAGCATAAACCAGCAGCTTCCAGGTTAAAATGGCACTATGTATATGAGGAAATAATGGTTTTGCAGCACTAATAATAATAATAATAATAATAACTTTATTTTTGTATACCGCCATACCCCGAAGAGTTCTAGGCGGTTCACATTAGTTAGACAGAGATTACAAGTGGCTACATATCAAATTGATCATAGAGTTGCAAACAGCAAGGAGAGAGTAGGTACAAGTGGTTACATATCAATTATAAGAACATAAGAACATGGAATTGCGAACAGCAAGGAGAAAAGTAGGGGGGAGAGGAGGGCGACGGGGGGAGTAGGTCAGAAGGGGGGGAGGAGGAGGATTGAAAAGGGGCGTTAAGGGTCTTGGTCTCGGAATAGGTGAGTTTTGAGTAGTTTTCTAAAGTCAAGGTAGTTGTAGGCCTTGAGGACCATTTGGGCTAGCCACATAGGGGTGGTCATTTTATAATTGGCCACTTAGGTTTGGAGGTAGAAAATGCAGGTCTTTGAGTCTTGATAGCTTGCTAGATCTAAACTGGCAGAAAATGCAGCTAGATCTAAACTTCATTTGTGTTATCTTGGGGTTTGTATGTCTGGACTGCTTCATCTTATTCTGAATTACCAGTTCCTCAGCTTTTTATTCTCCAGGTCTAGAGTTTACTCAGGCATGAATTTAGACACAGGCAACATTGGCAACATGTCTAGGTTGCCAAATTTGAAGGTACCAAATAAATGGCCTACACAGGAATGTGATTTTATTTGCTTTAGGATCATAAGCCTTGCCATACTGGGACAGGCTGAAGGTCGATCAAGCCCACTATCCTGCTTCAAACAGTGTCCAATCCAGGTCGCAAGTAGTACCTAGCAGAATCCCAAAAGAGTAAAACAGATTTTATGCTGCAAATAAGCAGTAGATTTTTCTAAATCCATTTAAATAATGGTTTATAGACATTTAGGAACGTCTCCAAACTTTTTTTTAAACCCTGCTAAGGAAACTGTTTTTACCACATTCTCAGTGAATTCCAGAATTTAATTACACATTGAGATCATGTGCTCTAATCTCTGGGAGAGAAATCTCTCCTTCTCACTGTTTTCTAGTCTTGCTTATTGGCACCAGCATCTTAAATCAAAACTTAGGTTAACTTTCTAATAATAGGAAATGGTATAACCTCTCAATTGGTTCTCTCTTTCTCACTATTTTCTGCAATTTTTATTTAATCATTTCTTTGCTCTTTTGGGTCTACAGATCATGCCTGAATATTTTACCATTACCATCTGTGTACTACAAACAGCAGGAATAAGATAAAGAAAGTCCCTGTCTCCCTTAACAATAGGAACACAACAGATAGGATTCGACACAAGAAAACAGTGAGAGAGAACCAGTGAGAAATATATTGTTGTGTGCTATGCCAGTCAATAAGAAAAGTTGCAGAAAAAAGAAGAGAAATATATGTTAACTCTGGCTAGTCTGGCATCTGGAAGCAGGCCAGAGGCCCAGGTAAAGAAGAAAAAATGTCTACATCAATTCAGGATACTGCACAGGCAAATTCAAACAGAAAAAAAGATCACAGCCCGTTTCCCTAATCACCAGCCAATAAGACAGAGCAGGTTTATTCCTCATTGTAAATTCAGAACTTGTTATATTAGAAACACGACTGTGTAAAATTCTCCTGATAGATTTGGGATGTCAGTGGGATTTTTTTCTATTTTTTTTTTTTTTATGGGGATGGAGTAGTTTTTAAAAGTTTGGATAATTTCCTAAAAGAAATTTCTAAAAGTCATTATTAAGATGAACTTTAAAAAAAACACTGCTTATTTCTAGGATAAGCAGCATAAAATCTGTTGTGCTCTTTTGGGAACTTGCCAGATACTTACGACCTGTTTGACTGCTGTTGGAAATAGGATACTGGATTTGATGGACCTTTGGTCTGTCCCAGTATGGCAATGCTATGTTCTTATTATTATGAAATGGTTTTATGGTATGGTTGTTATATTAATGCATCATGCCCCCCTTTTACTGCGATAGTGACTATTAGTGTCGGGAGCAGAACAGAGCATTAGAGAATGACACGGTGACAAAATTCATCACCGTTCCCGTCCCCGTGGATAACCGTGGGAAACCATCTTCATGTTATTCTTTAAGGAGAGAGGGAAGAATCAGAGTATGAATGGCCACAACCACTGACCCGCAAGCTTTGCTTTGAAGAATGCTAGTGTAGAAGGACCGAGGTTGAAATAGACACTACAGAATGACAGTCTCTGGTATCCAGAGCAGATATTGTGATGTCATAATGCCTCATTCCACCAGTGCCTAAGAGCCAATCACATCAATGATGTCACAATGGCTTCATTATCCTTGGCTCACATAAGAATCAGAGTATGGAATGGGCAAAGCCACTGACCCGCAAGCTTTGCTCTGAAGAATGCTGGAGTAAAACAACCTGAGGTTGAAATAGACACTAAAAAATGACATGGGATTATTTCCCGCAGTTATCCGCGGGGACGGGGACGGTGATGAATTTTGTCACCGTGTCATTCTCTACAGAGCATTCAGCGCAACTTCCTGTGCTAATAACCGCTATCACAGTTTAATAAAAGGGGTGGTATGTTTTTTATATTTAAGCCTTTTTGTTTAGTACTAGCTATAGACCCCCTTTTACTAAGCCATGATAGAGGTTTCTACCGCGGCCCGGGATGCTAAATGCTCCAACACTGCTCTGACACTCATAGGAATAATATGAGCATCGGAGCAGCATTGGAGCCACAGTAGAAACCTCGACCACGGCTTAGTAAAAGGGAGGGAGGAATAAGAACATAAGAATTGCTGCTGCTGGGTCAGACCAGTGGTCCATCGTGCCCAGCAGTCCGCTCTCACGGCGGCCCTAGGTCAAAGATCAGTGCCCTAACTGAGACCAGCCCTACCTGCGTACGTTCCGGTTCAGAAGGAACTTGTCTAACTTTGTCTTGAATCCCTGGCATTTATGGGACACAGACCATAGAAATCCGCCTGGCACTGTCTTTAGGTTAGGGTTACTAGATGTCCTGATTTTCCAGGACATGTCCTCCTTTTGAGGATATGTCCGGGGATCCGAGCGGATTTTCATATACATATCACTTACTATCTGGGAAAAAATACTGTGGAGGTGAGAAAGGGGGTAATATGTACAAATGATCAAAAACTTTTTATAAATATAAATAAATATATATATATATATATATATATATAATTGTTGTGGAAATCTCAGACCCAAAAACCCGTGAATGGTGATATCACCATAATGAGGTTCAATTAGGGGACCATCATAGATTTTCACCGTCCCACTGCCATCCAAATAAAGATAATGTGAAAAACTAACTAAACAAATTAAAAAAATAAAACAAAACTTATCTGTGGACTGGATGGTATGATATCAATGTTGAGCCTCATCGGTGATTGAACAATTCTAGTGCATGTGAAATGTAGAAAACATTCGTTGAAATTCCTTCAAACTATATATATAGGAGGGACAAGCATATAGTTTGAAGGAATTTCAACGAATGTTTTCTACATTTCACATGCACTAGAATTGTTCAATCACCGATGAGGCTCAACATTGATATCATACCATCCAGTCCACAGGTAAGTTTTGTTTTATTTTTTTAATTTGTTTAGTTAGTTTTTCACATTATCTTTATTTGGATGGCAGTGGGACGGTGAAAATCTATGATGGTCCCCTAATTGAACCTCATTATGGTGATATCACCATTCACGGGTTTTTGGGTCTGAGATTTCCACAACAATTATATTTATATATATATATATATATATATATATATATATATATATATATATATATATATATATATATTTATATTTATAAAAAGTAACTGTGATTATAGAAGGCACTGTTTAATACATCATCACAGGATTATTTACAGACTTCTCTCCATATTAAAAGTGTCAAATGATCAAAAACAACAGATTTTACTTCTAATTCATAGACTCAGTATAACTGAAACGCATGGAGAAATTTCAACCAAACTTGGTATACATATGACTTACTATTTGGGAAAAAAAATACCGTGGGGGCTGGAAGGGGGTGACATGTAAAAATTATCGAAAACAACAAATAGTGTCTAAGCCATAGTTTTCAGGCCCGCTGAGATGAATACCGACACTCCCAATGCCGTTTAAGTCCAAGTTCAGCCCCATACAGAGGGCCATTCTTGCTGCTAAAAATGAAGATGTCCACGAAATAAACAATCAAGTACTTTACCAGGCGTAATCACTGAATACAAGTCTAGCGATACTGGAAGACTGGGATAAATAAATATCCGGGCAACGCCGGGTGATCAGTTAGTAAGTAAATACATTTCAAATCCCACTGCTGCTCCTTGTGATTTGGGGCAAGTCAGTTAACCCTCCATTGCCTTAAGTACAAAAATAAGGGGCTCTTTTACCAAGTCTGCACTATCCCCATGGAAGATGGAAAACAAAGGATCAAAAAAATAATAATAATAATAATAACTTGTCAAGCTCAACAGGCTCCAAAAGAATGAAAAGTTGCCTACAAATAGGATCTTTATTTTCGGATTGCTTAATTTGTTTTTAAGAATAGCAAGTTGCAAATAGTCACGTTGTCCCTTCTGTACTTGACACCATAAAAAAAGGTCCTTTGTATGAAAGACATTTAAAAATAACAATAACAGCGAAAGGCTAGCTTCAGTGTTTTAATAAATATTTCTGTTTATCAAAACATCTTCTCCAGAGGAAAAAAAAAAAAGGTAAAACCAGAAGACATAATTCGAGGTTGAGGGGTGGTAGACTCAAGATCAATGTAAGGAAATTCTTCTTTACAGAGAGGGTGGTGGATGCCTGGAATACGCTCCCGAGGGAGGTGGTGAAGAGGAAAACGCTAACACAGTTCAAAAAATGTGGAGTAAAAACAGAGGATCTCGAATCGGAAAATAATAGTAAATATTGAAGAACTAAGGCCAGTACTGGGCAGACTTGCACAGTCTGTGTCCATATATCGCCGTTTGGCTGAGGAAGGGATGGAGAGGGCTTCGATGGCTGGGATGGGTTAGATGGACTGGAGGAGCTTTGACGGAGACTCGAGTAGGTGGAACCCTAAGCACAGTACTGGGCAAAGCTTTGGGTTCTGGCCCAGAAATAGCTAAGAAGAAGGAACATTTAAATTAAATCAGTAATTTAAAGAGTGGGTAAGATTGGGCAGACTGGATTCAGGACTTTATCTGCCGTCAATTACTATGTTTAGTAAAAATGTAGCTTTATAACAGAAGAGGATCAGTATGTATATACTTTACCTGGGGTTGTCTCTTTCCTTTCATCCAAGCCTCTCATTTCCCCCCTCCCCTGATCAAGTACTCAACCTCGATCCAAATCCCTTGTCCCCTAAAAGGATGGACCAATGGTGTCCAGTGTATTCTAGTGGAAATCAGGCAGTAGCACTAGCGGGCATGCTTCCATATAAGGAAATAGCGCACCTTCCAAAATGTGCAAGCACTCCTAATCGTGAAAGATACTTATTTTAAATGACCATCCATCCCTATTGGCAATGCCCCTTTCCTCGGTGAGAACTCCATATACTACTACTCTTAGTTGCCTCCGATTCACTCAGACCCAAATTCTATAACCAGCACCTAGTTAGGCACCTATTTTGGAGGCACCCAACTAGATAGGCGCCTATCTAAATTGAATAACAAGCTCAATTAAGCTTTTTAATCAGCACTAATTGAAACACAGGCACCTATCAAGAAAGCGCGATTCTGTAACAAGGCGCCTCTAAAAATTTAGGCGGCCTTCAAAAAAATAGGCGCTATGCATGTTAGGTGTGGGCGTGGCCACGTGTTAGGCACCTTCTTACAGAATCACTGCTCTTAAGCGTGCTTAAGCGATCGCATGGTCGCCTAACTTTTAGTTGTGCCTAGAGCTGGCCTATTTCTTGGGCGCCTCCACAATAGATTCCGCTCAGCGTGATTCATTAAACAGCACCCAGTTTTACTTGAATCACACTGAACAGTGTCTAATTAGGCGCCTAACTTTTGGGCACTTCTTATAGAATTTGCCCTTCAGTTTCTAAGCTAGTCAATCACTTTGGGGCCCGTAGTCCCAGTGCTCAGTTTATTTATACGCACCAATATGCCTCCACATTCAAGGCTTATGTCACAAAGACATCAGTACCAGGAGTCATAACTACCTAGGGTTACCATATTGCTCCAGAAAAAGGAGGACTGACAGAGACAATGGTGTTTTAGGACCTCTTTTACTAATGTGTACTAACCGATGTAGCGCATACTAAATGCTAACGCATGCATGTTAGTCTATGGACACGTTAGCGTTTAGCGCACGCTAATTCAATTAGTGCACGCTAATCGGTTAGCGCACATTAGGGGGTTAGTTCCATTGAAAGTAATGGAAATAAAACCCAGATGTCTCAATCTAACCTTCTTTTTCTGGAGCTCTATGGTAACCCTAACAACTACCCCAACAAGGGTCATCAATTAGAGTTGCCAGATTTTCCAATCGGAAAATCCAGACCCCCTACACCCGCCCCCCCCCAGGCCCGCCCAGTTCCGCCCATCTCTACCCTTTAAATGCCCTAATCTCGCCCTAGCCCCGTCACCCCCCGCTGCCTGCTTTTGTAGGGCAGGGAGGAAGTCCGCGCATGTGCAGGCTTTTTCCCTGCCCGACGCGATTTCAGGAGGCTTTTCGAAACCCGGACAAAGTGCTGGGTTTTGAAAAGCCATCCGGACCTCCGGACATGTCCTCAAAAGGTGGACGTGTCCAGGGAAATCCAGATGTCTGGTAACCCTATCCTCGATAACAGTGCTTCTCAGACTGGTCCTGGAGTACCACCTAACCCAGACATGGGCAACTCCGGTCCTCGAGGGCTGGAATCCAATCGGGTTTTCAGGATTTCACCAATGAATATGCATGAGATCTATTTGCATGCACTGCTTTCAATGTATATTCATTGGGGAAATCCTGAAAACCCGATTGGATTCCGGCCCTTGAGGACTGGAGTTGCCTATGTCTGACCTAGCCAGTCTGGTTTTTGCAATATTAGCACCAGTCATGAAATAGATTTGCATACACTGGCCATGTATATTCATTGTGGATACCCTGAAAATAAGGCAAGCTAGGGAGCTGCTCCAGGCTGGCCTAGAAAGAACTGTTCTAGAAGATTATGAGACACCTTATTCTATTGTACTAGGCATTGCTCTTCACTCCCAGTCCTTAAAGCAGGGGTGTTAAAGTCCCTCCTCGAGGGTTGCAATCCAGTCAGGTTTTCAGGATTTCCTTGAATATGCATGAGATCTATTAGCATACCATGAAAGCAGTGCATGCAAATAGATCTCATGCACATTCATGGGGGAAATCCTGAAAACCTGACTGGATTGTGGCCCTCGAGGAGGGACTTTGACACCCCTGCCTTAAAGGATGCCAATGGGTCAGGTGTTCAGGTTATTTCAAATGAATATGCATGTGGGACATATGCATGCCAACCGCTCCCACTTTATGCAAATATCTCATGCATTTTCATTACTCAAATTCTTAAAACCAGCTATTAAATCTTTAATACAAAGTATTATCTTAATCAATTCAATTTTAATATCATCTCCCACAATTCAATTCATTACAGTACAACTTATCAATACTTACTTTATTAATAAATATCAGAATAATTTAGTCAGTGAACCTAATCCCCATCAACTCACACTCACTTCCCAACTTTCACACACATACTACCAGTTCATTAGTCCATGATCAACAAAGAAGTGGACTGGAAGTTGTTATAACTGGAATAGGAGTTGTTTGAACAGGGACATAAGGTTCATGGAGAGGAAGTGAGGTCATGCAGTTTGATTTCCTGGTATTCGGTTTGATTCCTGCTTGTCAGCTGATCCAGGCTTGTGCCGAACCCTGGGTCCCTGCTCGAGTCATGCTCAGTTTACTGGTGAAGTTGTGATGTTGATGAGCCTTGCAAATACAGCTCCTGAAGACGCCAGGTGGTGAAACACAGTCTTGTGTTGAGCTGAATGCTTTATGAATTGAAGAACAGGATCATCATGAGGACAGAGAGGCCTGCCAGTTGTTTTTAAGAAACTGTGATTCTCATGGGCTAGACCAGGGGTCTCAAAGTCCCTCCTTGAGGGCCGCAATCCAGTCGGGTTTTCAGGTTTTCCCCAATGAATATGCATGAGATCTATGTACATGCACTGCTTTCAATGCATATTCATTGGGGAAATCCTGAAAACCAGACTGGATTGCGGCCCTCAAGGAGGGACTTTGAGATCCCTGTGCTAGACTGATGTGCAACTCTCAGTTTGAAGCCTCTCTGACTAGATGATCATGGACTAATGAACTAACTAAGATCCACTTTTGGATAAAAGTAATCACAATGATTGTAGTATGTGTGTGAAAGTTGGGAAGTGAATGTGAGTTGATGGGGATTAGGTTCACTGACTAAATTATTCTGATATTAATTAATAAATTAAGTATTGATAAGTTGTACTGTAATGAAATGAATTCTGGGAGATAATATTAAAATTGAATTGATTAAGATAATACTTGTTTGTATTAAAGATTTAATAGCTGTTTTTAAGAATTTAAGTTATCCAATAGGCAGCTATTTAATTAACTGGAAAAAAAGAACCCCCAAGCTTAGGCTTTAGGTTAATTATGCATTTTCATTAGGGATATTCTGAAAACCTGATCTTTTGGCAGTCCTTGAGGATTGGGAGAAAATAGCAAGGGCCTAGGGACTACATTTGTCTACAAAAATTATTTTAAAACATTTGGGGGTCCTTTTATCAAGCCACGCTAGTGGGGTTAGCGCGGACATTTCATCACGCGCTAACCCCCGCGGCCGGCTAAAAAACTAACACCTGCTCAATGCAGGCATTAGAGGCTAGCGCAGCAGGCGGTTTAACATGCGGTATTACGCGCATTAAACCCCTACCGCAGCTTGATAAAAGGACCCCTCAATGTTTCAATATATGAAAAGGGCACCTTACAAACTTGCATGGTTTCATATATCCTTTTGTTATTTCAAAAGTATTATAATGAAAGACCCACAGAGAATAAGGCTCTAAAACAAAAGGAATGTACATTATAAGTGAGCTTTGCTCATAATCTCAGATGGATCTTCCTATAATGTCATTTCACATGGCTCACCCCTTGCCTGACAAAATACCATTGCTACAGAGTAGTAGTATGAATATTGCAAGCATGGACACATTAAAATGATGAAAAGCTTTTCTGTGTTGCCACAGCTATCTACGAGGAGGCAATTGGCAGTGACTGCAATATTTCCATAAAAATGCAAATACAGTCTGCTCTGAAATACTTAATTATACAAACACTGGACTATGTCAGAAGCTTCTGTGAGGATAAACATGATATTTTTCAAAATCTTAAATGTATTACTGAAGCCAACCCATGTAAATGTTCTTTCACACATTTCTCCGCATCACCAGTAACTTACGAGTAAGCAAGCGTCACTAGTAACTTAGGGTCAATGTTCACAGAGGTTTAAGCGGGCAGGAGAGGCCTCTGCCTAGTTAGTCTTGCTGAGCCAGCTAGCTGACAATATTTAGTGGCGATTAACCAGGTAGTGCCACTGGCTAGGTTAGGTGCAGTAGAAGGGCAGAGCCACGAATTAACTGGTTGGCGGTGATATTCTATCCACTAACTGGGCTAAATACAGTCTGCTCTGAAATAATTACACAAACACTGGACTATGTCAGAAGCTTCTGTGAGGATAAACATGATATTTTAAAAATCTTAAATGTATTACTGGAGCCAATCCATGTAGATCTTCTTTCCTGTCATGCTTTCCTTCCTTACCATGTACCACTAACACTGATTGCAGCAACAGAGGCGAGAAGCAGCCAGGCAAAGGGAAGGGAAGAGATGTAGAACCAGAGTGGATGTAGGGAAGGGGAGATGCTGGACAACAAAAATCCTGCCTTCACTATATGTATTCATCAGCATTGAAGATCAGACTTGGCCACACACTCATTTTCTCAGTGCTCAATTACGGATGTGAAAGCTGGAAACTATGGAAACAAGACAGAAAGAAGATTGACTCATATGAGCTTTGGTGCTCTAGAAGGATTTTACGAGTGCCGTGGACCGCCAGAAGAACTAACAAATCAATTCTGGAAGAGATCAAGCCAGCTATGTCACTCAAAGCTCAAATGATGAAGTTATGACTGTCTTATTTTGGTCACACTGTCAGAAGAAAAAGATCATTGGAGAAGGACATTACGTTTGGGAAGATTGAAGGAACCAGGCAATGAGGGCGACCTGCAATCAGATGGCTGGACATGTTGAAAATAACCGTGGGGATAACGCCAGAGGACCTTACCAGACTAGCACAAAATTGATCTCTTTTTAGATCTATAATTCATCAAGTCTCTAGGACTTAAGCATGAGTTGTTGGCACCTAACTAAATATCCCCCTCTATTTAGCATTCACTAAATGCTAGTGCACGCATTATATTCTATGGACGTGTTAGCATTTAGCATGTGCTAATCATTAGCACGCGCTAGATCGATTAACACGCCTTAGTAAAAAGACCCCTATATGCACTGAGTTAACCAGGCACCAATCTGAGTATTAAGCAGTGGTTAGTTAACTTCCAGGGTGCTGGAGACGACATGGCCTGGCATTGAATATCCAGGGTTATTTGTGCCTGCACCTGTGAACATGCTATTTATTGGGATTTATTAACTGCCTTTTTCATGAAGAGATTCACCCAAAGTAGTTTACAATACATTAAATAGTAATCAGCTACTCTTAGGTATTTTTCCTATCTGTCCTAGCAGGCTCACAATCTAACTGTGGTACCTGGGGCAATGGAATGTTGAGTGACTTGCCCAGGTTGACAAGGAGAAGGCCGAGAAATAGTATTATGGTATGGTGCTTATATTATGAAATGGTATTATGGTATGGTGCTTATATTATGAAATGGTTTTATGGTATGGTTCTTATTTTATGAAATGGTTTTATGGTATGGTTCTTATATTATGAAATGGTTTTATGGTATGGTTCGTATTTTATGAAATGGTTTTATGGTATGGTTCTTATTTTATGAAATGGTATTATGGTGCTTATATTATGAAATGGTTTTATGGTATGGTTCTTATTTTATGAAATGGTATTATGGTATGGTGCTTATATTATGAAATAGTTTTATGGTATGGTTCTTATATTAATGCATGCTAAATCAGTTAGTGCACCTTAGTAAAAGGACCCCTATGTTTTTATATCTAAGCCTTTTTGATATAGGCCCCCTTTTACTAAGCCACGATAGAGGTTTCTACTGCGGCTCAGGGTGCTAAATGCTCTGATTCTGCTCTAACACTCATAGGAATTATATGAGCATCGGAGAAGCGTCAGAGCATTTAGCACTCTGGGCCACAGTAGAAACTTCTACCATGGCTTAGTAAAAGGTAGGGGGAGGTTAAAAGAGAGATGGTAATTCTAGGCGTCTGTTTAGATTATGCGCTTTCAATGGGAAAACAAATCCTCAGAGTTGTCCAGGGCGGGTGTTTGCAGCTGTGAATACTTTATCGATTAAAATCAATACTTCTGCCATATGAGTTTCGGTAGGTAGCTCAGGCATTGATATTAACACATTTGGATTATTGTAATATGCACTATCTAGGACTACCCAAAGCCAATTGTAAAGCACTACAACTAATGAATTTGATGCCAAGGCTGATTGCAGGAACACCAAGGAGGGCGCATATTACTCCAGTAATAAAGACTTTGCATTGGCTCACCATACCGCACAGAATTTATTATAAAGTGCTATCCATGTGCATCAGACCTTGAATGGGTTAGTTACTTAAAATTTTCAGACTCTTTGGAAGGTATGTCAGCCTAGCAGAAAATTAAGATCTGTAGGAGGGATGAAATTGATTTCCATGAAGGAAAACAGTGTTCGATATGCAAGATTTTAGAGCATCAATGCTCTCCATTGCTGAGGTGAAGCTCTGGAATGCCCTTCCTTGAATCCTGAGGATTTGTACTGATCGTTGGCAGTTTAAAAAGATGTTAAAAATAGCATAAACATTAGAAATTGGATGATTCAGGGGAATGGCCCCACCACAGTAGATCCTTTCATCTGTTAGGCAAGCAGTTCAAAACCCACCTTAGATGTTAATTTATATGAAAAACAATGATGGTCACAGTACTGTTCCAGGAACTATAGCAGAAACATTCACATTATAGCTCCTGTCAGATTCATATATATATATATATATATATATATATCTGAATTCAGCTGCACTTTGCTGCTGACTTAGGACACAAGGGAGAGAACGGACCTTCTCCTAAAGTAGCAAATTCAGCTAAGAAGTTGCAGACACAGATATCTGTAAGCATAAAAATATATTATTGAATCATGGCCATCCAAAGGGTATCGGATGTCCTAGGCAAACCCATTCACTCTCACCAAGGATAGCTCAAAGCCTTACCACCCCACTCTACTGCTCCCTTTTCTTTTCTTCCTCACCCCCACCCCTAACACACACACACATATATATATATATATATATATATATATACACATACCTGAAGGCCAGTACCTTCTTTCTTCTCCATAATCTCCATGGCTAGCATCAGTCCTTCCCCACCCCTTCTGAGCCTTTGTCAGCCTCAAGCTTATAGAAAGATTGATGGTCTCATGGGATCTGTAAACTCAGGCCCATGTTGAATTTCTGCTATGTCCTGCCCACCTCTGACAGGAAGTCTGCTAGAAGTGAGGGGGACACAGCAGTATTTCAGTGTGAGCTTTGTTTACAGGGCCCATGTGAACTCAATCTTCTTTTAAGCTTGGGCCAGTGCAGTTGGTTATGGGGAGGTGGCAGCAGTGACCCAGAACTGGAGATGCACCACTCTCCCTAAATTCTGCTACCCTAGGTGGATGCCCACTACCTAGTTTACCTAGTGGCAGGGCAAGCCCTTTAATGATAACAAGACCATACGTCCCATTTTAAACGGGACCATCTTATTTTTAGGGAGCCTGTCCCGTTGTCCCAAAGCACAGCTTCGGGATACTGAAATGTCCCGTTTTCAGGGGCCCGCACGCCCCCGCGCCCCCCGGACCTTTTTTAAATCCCGGCAGCTGCCCCCTGATGTCTTCCGGCAGCGGCAGAGCGGCACGCCTGCCTGGTTCCGCGCCGCTCACTGAATGGCTGCTGTCAGTTCTCGTGCGTACCATGAGAACTGACGGCAGCTATTCAGTGAATGGCGCGGGACCAGGCAGGTGTGACGCTCTGCCACTGCCGGAAGACATCAGAAGGCAGCTGCTGGGATTAAAAAAAAGCTACCGAGACAGGGGGAAGGGGGTCCTGGGGGAGGGGAGTCCGGGGGGGGAGGGGGTGTCTGGGGTCCTGTCCCATACCGGGGGAAAAATAAATGGTCACGTTATGTAATGAGCAATATTTCAGCTCCTGGTAAGACAAAAAGGGAATAAATGCAAAGAAGAGGATAAGGAAATGGCAGAAAACAAAACGGTTTCATTTTTATAAATATACCATTTTCTCCTTCCCCCATCTATGTCACTTACAGCTGCACTAGCCCTTCTAGTGAGCAAAATGTTAGCAGATTTGCAGCATAAAACTTTGGATTGGAAAAAATACGCCATGGAAGCAAATATTTGTGAAACAATTTCAACTGATCGATATTAAATTGCATTAGGTTCCCCTATTCTGTGCATTGCATTTAGAGTCTAAACAAGCCAATTTCTTCCAGTTTGCTGGTGCATCAATATACTATATTGACAGGCTGCTAACAGTAGCTCCACAATAATTAAATAACTTCTTTTTATCACAGACTTAACCTGATAAAGCAGGCCTGTTTATGGCTCTCCGCAGAACTTAGAGTAATTCTTACTGCAGCAGTGTCGCATATTTTCTTCAATCTGGCCAAATTCAAGCCATGGTTACTGTGATCTTTGGTTTCCCTAGCTAACCAATTCTACAACTTCTAATTCCTGTGTATTTTACAATTATGGGGCTTTCCCTAACTTGCCTTATAGATCCCACAGACAATTGGGTTTTTAAGACATGCACAATCAATATGTATGAGATATATCTGCATGCACAGAGGAAGTGTCTTAGCAAGGGAAACTGGCAGCTGAGGCAGAGGCACCTGACACTGTTGCCCCATGTGCCCCCGATGTGCTCTTCACCTCCACCCTGACATCACCTTATCCCCCTGTACCTCTTCATATCTTCGTTGGCAGTGAGCAGGCTATTATACCTGTTGCTCAAGTCAGCTGAGCCTTCCTTTGGGTGTCACTTCCTGTTCCTCCAAACCGGAAGTGATGTCAGAGTGAGGGGTGAACAGCGCATAGGACAGCCTGCTCACTTCTGGTAAAGATTTGAAGAGGTAGGGGGCAGTACATTTTAGAGACCCATCCCATTGCTGGGGGGGGGGCAAGAGGAGAGCTGCCAGTGCCCCGGCCAAGTTGGTGCCCAAGGCAGGCCGCTACTCACCCCCTCACTATGCCATTGCACAGAGGCACCATTTTGTGCAAATCTATATCATGCATAATGTTCACAAATAGACTGAAATCTGACTGGATGTGAAGTCACCAAGACAGCTTTAAGAAATCCTGAAGCTGGAGTCTTTTAAGAGCCACGTCACATATGAACCCTAGAATACACCTCAGATATTTCCAATATGTAACCAATACTCTGCATAAAATTGAGTTCCAGATAACAAACAGAAGAAACAGGAATAGAGGAAGAATCTAGAAATGTTATATATGCAGCCAGCTGATCAAGAACAAAACATGATGTTCCTACACCGTAATGGGACTAACTGGGAAGAATTATTATCAAACTTGAAATTAACATCCAGAACGTAAATGCATAACATTTCTGAAATAGAAGGAAGGCACCGACAGATAATCTTTATAAGTTATAATGCTTGATGGCCTGATATAAAAATCTCTATCTATGCACAATGGACTCAATACTATAAATGATGTGCAAATTTGGGTGCCCAAAGAAATGCACATTATGCTATATTCTATATACAGTACGCTAAGTTGGGCACCATTTATAGAATAGCACTTAGGCCCAAATTCTGTAACCGGCGCCTTATGTTAGGCACCTATTTTGGAGGCGCCGACTAGATAGGCGCCTATCTAAATTGATTAACAAGCTCAATTAAGCTTTTTTTAATCAGCAATAATTGAAACTTAGGCACCTATCAAGAAAGAGTGATTCTGTAACAAGGCGCCTCTAAAAATTTAGGCGGCCTTCAAAAAAAAATAGGCATTAGGCGCCTTGTTACAGAATCACTGCTCAGCGTGCTTAAGCGCTCGTATGGCCGCCTAACTTTTAGTTGCGCCTAGAGCTGGCCTATTTCTTGGGCGCCTCCACAATAGGTGCCGCTCAGCGTGATTCACTAAACAGCACCCAATTTGACTTGAATCGCGCTGAACGGTGCCTGTTTCGGCGCCTAACTTTTGGGCGCTTCTTATAGAATTTGCCCCTTAGTGCCAGGATACATGCTTCAAGTTTCAAGTTTTATTAAATTTGATAAATCGCTTATTACATACTAAGCGAGTAACAATTAAAAGTATGTTATATACAACTTTAAAAAGGGGGGTAAGAATCACTAACTGACAATACAGACGAACTTAGGTACATAAGGGAGGAACAAAGGTGGGTAAAAGTTGCAAAATTGCTATTTTTCAGGAGAAAAGAAAACGAAAACCAAGTAAAGGGAAAAACATTAGGATTGGGATTTAAAAAGAATTATTTTAAAAAGTAAAAGAAAACTTTAAAAAGAGATATTTTTAGGATCAGATTAAACTAGTTTAAAAGAAAAAAAAAGAATATGTTTTAAAAATTAAAAGAAACTTTGAAAAGAAATGTTTTTAGGTTGGTTTTAAATAAATTAAGATCTTTAACTTCTCTTATATATAAGGGGAGAGTATTCCAGGTAAGAGGGGCCATAACTGAAAATATGTCATGACGTCTGGTGCCGATGATCTTCAAAGAAGGAACTATAAGCAGCCCTTGTGTTGTGGATTGTAGGGAACGAGTCGAGTTATATGGAATTAGAAATCGGTCTATGAATTGTGGTTCATTAGTGGATAATGTTTTAAATGTTAGAAGTAATATTTTATAGGTTATTCATTGATTAATGGGAAGCCAATGTGAGTCTATTAAAAAAGGTGTTACGTGATCGTATTTTTTACCATTATGGATGATTTTAATTGCAGTATTTGTGAATGAGATAATTGTGAATGAGATAATTTACACCAACTGAACCTCAGTGTAAATCCACATGCCCAAATTAAGCAAAGGTCCTCTGAATTCTATAACGCGGTGTGCAAATCCTAGAACTGCCCCTGACCTTCTCGTGCCTCCCACATGGCCGTGCCCCCTTTTGGGATCTGTGCAGAAAAATTTACAAGCACCACTAATTGATTTCTAGCACCCCGATTATCAACACTAATTGGCTCATTAAGCAATTTAAATTGAACGCACAATTTTCTCATGTGCCCAAATTTGAGCATGCAATTTTGAGCGCTATGTATAGAATTAGGGGGGGTATATCTGCCATCTGTGCAAAATGTGCATACTGTATTCTCTCTAATAAACACCCATCCCCTGCTTCAGGATCAAAAAACACCATACCCTCAAAATAAGGTAAGAAGAGAGATCCAGTGGTTGGGATTGGGGGGGGGGTGGGTGTTGGAGGGGAGGGGAGCAAAGCCAGTTACTTCAGGAGGCAGAATAGAGAAAAGAAATGGTTATTGCGGACGCAGGGTAGAGGAGAGAAATAAGCAACACAGGGACAAGAGATAAAGAACAGAAATAATACTCACAGGGAGGAGACCTGGAGAAGAGAAATTATACTTCCATTAGTCATCCACCCCAGACTTCAGACACTTTGGTGTTTCTTATAATCACCTGGGTGATTAATAATAATAATAATAATAATAATAACAACTTTATTCTTGTATACTGCATTACCATGGAAGTTCTATGCAGTTTACAGATGAAGAGACTGTACATTTACAGCGAAGTTACATTTTCGGCGATGCTACGTTTACATTTTTGGCGATGTTACATTTACGGTGAAGTTATTGTACAGCTAGGTTACATTTGCAGAGAAAGTTACATTTGCTGTGAGTTACATAGAGCGGTGTTACATACAGCAGAGTTACCTACGACGTAGATACATACTGCGGTGTTCGATAAGGCAGAGCAGAGGCATTTAGTATGGGGAGTAACGAAGACAGGGTAATTAGTTGGATAGAGTGATCCATTTTGTTAAGCCATTTAGTGGCTGACAAGATTGGAGGAGTCGGAGAGTCTGGAGGTAAGTCGAGGACAGAGGAGGAGGACAAGGAAGAGGGGGGGAGAAGTTAGAGGAATTTGTCAAACAGGTAGGTTTTGATTGACTTCCTGAACATTTGGTAGGGGGGGGGGGAATTGGAGATGAGGGCTGTGAGGCATTTGTTCCATTTGCCCGCTTGGAATGCTAGGGATTTGTCAAGGAATTTCTTGTAGAGGCAGCCCTTCAGGGAAGGAAAGGAAAACAGGTAGGTGTTTCGTGTACGAGAGGGGCCTGCGATTTCAAGGTGCTCGGACAGGTAGATTATTAGAGAGAAAACAGTGTTTAAAGTTCTCTACACACCAAAAGGTATCTGAAGGATAAGGGGATTGAAGCGTATAGGTACAGGTATTAAATGAATAGGGGATGAAAGACTTAGATAAGGTCCAATGACAGGTCACGGACCTGGGGGGCCGCCGCAGGTGCGGACTGCTGGACACGATGGACCCCTGGTCTGACCCAGCAGAGGCAATGCTTATGTGCTTAAATCAAATATGGTAACATTTGCATAAATCCTTGAAACAATTTAAAGCATTTGTCACAAAACATGTATTGAAGTTTTGCTTCTTACCAGTCCTTCACGCCTTACATCGCATTTTGTTCAGAAATGTGCTTCACATTAATAATTGTCTGTGGGAGACAATTTGGTAAAATGACAGGGTATGCAGTATCTCAGAAGAACATCTGGAGTGCAAAATAGAAAAACAAAACAATGTTAGCATTGTTTTTATCATAAACATGAAAGCAGTAAATAGTTATGATCATTTATCGAATGAAGTGCTCACAGAAAGCAAATGGGGAATGACAGTCAGTCAATGCGATATTCCCAACCACAGGTCCATGGTGCACTGCTATACCCATCAGATGTATCAGATAGTGATATATCACAGACAATACTACTGTTTGATCTTCAGGTCCAGACCTGAAGCATCTGGGCTCCGTTCTTCACACCTGTCAGCAAAAGAAGATACTACTTGTGACTCGTAAATATGCAGGACCTCTTTTCCGAGCATCTGTTTAATCATGTATTCCTCTTCTTCCTAGCCACAGCATGAGCTCAAGGAGTATGTGAATTAGCAGGCAGGACATGGAAGCCAAACTCTCTTTTGTGCAGTATGTACTGCATAGAACAACTTCCTCTCTTCCCCCTTCTAAGTCTCCTCCCTTGAGTTCTTCCAGCCTCTGCCTTACCCTAAGACAGGGGTAGGGAACTCCGGTCCTCGAGAGCCGTTTTCCAGTCGGGTTTTCAGGATTTCCCCAATGAATATGCAGGAGATCTATTTGCATGCACTGCTTTCAATGCATATTCATTGGGGAAATCCTGAAAACCCGACTGGAATACGGATCTCGAGGATCGGAGTTCCCTACCCCTGCCCTAAGATGTCAGAAAGGGAAAGTGCATACTAGTGCTGCCCGATTCAGATAAAAAATTCCAAGTTGATTCGATTCAGCCTATTGAATTGATTTGATTTGATTTTCCTGCCCAATTGGGTGTTTTATTTCAAACATCCTGGTGGGTTTATTTTATAGCCTCTTCACCCACTCCACCCCCTTTGCCCTCTCCTACCCACACTGGCGCTGTGGTGTAAACAAAATAAACAAACAAAAAAGACTTTTCCTTTCTCTGTTAAATCCTAGCTCACGTTCGCAGTCTAATACCAACTCTGGCAGGATACACATTTCAAATCTGACACACTGTAATCAAAAAACAGAAAATAAAATTATTTTTTCTACCTTTTGTTGTCTGGTCATTATTCAAATCAATTTGGTCCCAGGCTCTGCGATAAACATCTTTTGATAACTCGCTTGATAGGGTCTCTTGCCCATCATTTTCTTCTTTCTCCGTGCTAACCATCCATCTTCCATCTCTGTCCTCCCCTTCTGTTTCTCTTCCCTCCTCTGGAGGTCTGGCATCTTTCCTTATTTTCATCTCTATTCCCGTAGCAGCAGCGATGGACCCCACCATCCCCAGATCCACCATATCTCCTTTTCTCAACTACTCTTTCATCCAGCATCTCTCCCTCCTTCCCCACCAGCTCTCCCTTTCTCTTTCTAACTACCCTCCTATCCAGTATCTCTATCCTCCCCCTCTATACCATCCCTTGTGTCCAACTTCTCTCCCTTTCTGTTCCTTCCCTCCCTAAATCTCATTGTCCACCATCTCTCTCCCTGTCCTGTTTTTAGATCCATTATTTCTTCTATCCCTCCCCCATCTCCCCTCTCCATGATCTCCCCCAAGTCCATCTCCCCCTTCCACCATCCATCTTCCCCCCTCCACCAAGTTCGTCTCTCCCATCCATCTTCTCCCCATCTCTTCTTCTCTAGTCCACCAACTCCCCCAAGTCCATCTCCCCTCTCTCCCTCCCCCATCTACCTTTATTCTGACATTACAACATGTTGCCGGTGATTTAGCAATCCACTCCTGCCACACTCCTTGCGTCTTCTCTCCACTGCGGCCTGCCCTCAGTGAAAACTTTATGTTTCCGCTTGGGCGGCTGAATGGAGAGAAGACACCCGGAGTAGCTACCACCGTTTTTGCCTGGCCGGGGAGGAGAGGAGAAATACTTCCGGCCGGGGAGGAGAGAGCCATGCTGCCGCCGATCTGCATGCAGAGACCCGCTCAGGCTTTCCCTCTGCCACCAGAGTCCTTGCTTCTGATGTAACTTCAGGTTTTGCAAAACCGGAAGTTACATTAGATGGAAGGACTCTGATGGCAGTGGGAAAGCCCGAACTGGTCTCTAGCAAGGAGGGGATGACCAATTGGAAAGTTCAATTTTTTTCCAAAACAAATTGATTCGAATTGATTCACCCGAAGTGAATTGTGAATCGATTTGAATCACGAGTCGGGCAGCACTAGTGCATACTGAGCATCAGTTGTGGATCTCTCTGTTGGGAGCAGTAGAAACTGGTGAGCTCTGGCAGACACAGAAAACTTCTACGATAACTAGCTGTCCACACTACATGGATATTTCCTTTTTCCAGCATATACAGGAGGCTGTAGTCTAGAAATGGAGAAGTGCATTCATGATGTCTTACTTTGCTCAAAAAAGTGGCCAAGGAGACAATGATTCTTGTGAGTTATTTTGAGCTGTTAAATCACTTTTTAAAATCAAAGTTTGGATATGTCCCTCAGTCCATCCATTGATGACTTTGCTGATTTACGAGGGGCCACTGAAAAGTTCTCAGCCCAACCAAGAAGCGAATGATGTGGAGCCATGAAACTTGCAAGTTATTACACACTTTTCTTGACACTTTTTACTTCAATGATATGAAATGAAATGAAAATTGTCAAGAAATATTTTCTAAAGATTCTTGAACAACTGCATATCCCACATACTTATGTTCCTGCAGCATTCAATACTATCTGTCACAGAGAAATCTGCATCTTCTCAGATACTTCTGAAAAAAACATAGTAGCAGTGGCCTACTTGAAAGCTACAAATGCAGATGGAGTATCCCAAGGTGGGATTCATCTTTAGCAAAACCAAGTTACCGCCTCAACCTAATCATACTATTCCATGCTTGGAATTGTGTGGAGCAGTACTGGCTGTAGAAATAGCAGAAATGATACTATATATTTCAAGTGAATGCAGTCAACTTCTACACTGACAGAAAAGTCATTCTGGGATTAATCTACAACCAAACCAGGAGATTTTATGTGTATGTTAGCAACAGAGTTGAACATGTAAGAAAGTCAACACACAGCAGTGGCATTACATGCCGACTAATCAGAAACCAGCAGATTGTGCAACCAGAGCCATGACAGCATCCCGCATAATGGAAACTACCTGGTTAACAGGACCAGAATTTCTCCTAGAACCTGATCATACACCTTCAGCTATAGAGAACTCTTTTGAACTCATAGACCCTGATTCTGACACAGAGAACAGTCTAGAGATGAACTGTCTTGCCATCAGCATTGTGTCTTCAACTTATCAACCAGATGATGGACCAGACATTCATCATCCAAATGCCACCAGAGAGACAGAGCTTCAGGTCATCAAGAGCAACTTGGCATCATCTGAGAACCTGAACATCAGATTTCCACAGAAGACAACACACTTCTTCAGTAGAACCATCATTGACCCAGTGATCTACACACATCAAGGTGAAATAAGATGAGGACATCATGGACCATTGTCCTCTATCTTTTATGTTGTTTGTCTGTGTTGTCAGTGTGTTGTTTCAGCTCCTGCGGGTATATCAGAGACGTCAAATCAAGCCAGAAGTCATCAAGTTCCAGTTTCTTATGGACTTTGAATGGACTATGTGGTATTATTGAGTACGAGTATAATACTGGTATCTACAGCTGACATGGCATATTCATTTGAACAGAGTACTTGTTTTCAGATATGTAAAGAGTGTATTGTTTTAAGATAAGCTCCCAGACTGCACTGTTGTTCACCCAATGTGCTAAGTTCCCCTTTCTCCCGACTGCTTCTCTTGTGTGCGTGGAAATAGCAGACTCCATCTTAGAGATACACATGGCCAAAGAGAAAGTACTGTTTTACCTTAGTATCTGCTTGCCTTTATGTAGCTTGGTGTTGCTAAGCTTAAAACTACAGTCTAACAACTTCACTAAGAGAATGTGAAAATAGACTTTCGGCTTGCCCTGATCATAGGAGGTGCTGGTTGAGTGTGAATTCTATGAAAGAAGAAATTCCTTAAGATGTACTGAACTGTAAGTTCATTTATTCCTTTGAATTAAGTTTTCTATTAAAGTTGTTTAAGGAATCACAGAGTCCTGCCTGGTAATATTATAGGCTACAGCAGAAAGCGTAACTGATTTTAAGAAAGGTTTGGACAATTTCCTGGAGGAAAGGTCCATGGTCTCGTATTGAGAAAGACATGGGGGAAGCCACTGCTTGCCCTGGATCGGTAGCATGGAATGTTGCTACTCTTTGGGATTCTAGAATCTTGCTACTCTTTGGGGATTCTGCATGGAATATCGCTACTATTTAGGGTTCTGGAATCTTGCTTACTCTGAGATAATGGAATGTTGCTAATCCTTGGGTTTTGGCCAGGTACTAGGGACCTGGATTGGCCACCGTGAGATCAGACTACTGGGCTTCATGGACCATCGGTCTGTCCCAATAAGGCTATTCTTATGTTCTTAATGAGTTTATGCAGTCTGAGATCCTCTGGGATAAACCTCAGAATAGTAAAAATCAGAACTTTAAGCTGCTTGACAATCCTCAGAGTTGAGAGTGAAAGATCAAGATACTCCCTCAGATAAAAACAGTCAGCATAAAATAACATAGGACACGTTGTGACATTTCCCATGCCATTTTAATCAAATGTACATCTCTGGCACATTCTCCAGTTTATAGTCCTCAAAGCAGGTGGGTCTTTTCAAACTCCAATGCTAACTCACTAATTTAAGGGCTTTTTTTCTGCAGGTCAACTGTCTCTATTTTCAATTAGATCTCCTAGCACTAGAAATGTCTTCTGTTTAGATCTTTACTGTCAGATTCTCTGTTTAATTATGTCATTTAAGCAGAAAATGTAACTACCATTCCTGTAGCTATAGAGAAACTTAATTGAACTACAGCTATTCAGTTTGAAATACACAGACACAGAGAATATGAGTAATATCCTCTCTCTCCTCACCATAATTATTAGCAGCCGTGCTTTTTGTCACTGAAGTTGTATTTGACCACTTTTTGGCAGTATTGTTCTATTTTTGCAGATGAGTATGTCTCAACAAAGAGTGCATTTTACAGCACTTAATTAACATGGGGATGAATTGAAGGAGAGCTGGGAAAAGATATGGAAAATGGATTTTTCTGCTTCCTTACTGGTCCAATGAAAGTTTTGTTGAATTAAGTCTTTTATTCTGCATGCTCATTTGTTTCTATTGTCATTTTACACATCTAGGACAGAAAAATGGGCCCTTTGCTTGGTTTCATTTGCAAGGTTTTCCATCCCACCTACCACTGCTAAAGCTTATTCTATAACATCATACTCTCTCCACACCTTATTATCACCACCTCTCCTCCCCTTCCCTCAGGCCGTTTCTGCATCTTTCTGCCTCATGTTCTTGATCTTGGATTTAATTTCTTGGTACCTGAAGATCGGCTCTTTTTCCACAGGATTCATAGAATAATCTCTTGGGATTGAGGGCCAGATGCACAAAACTCACCATGTGTTTAATGGTCATCGCTAAACCTGTTTTAACCGGTTTCCTGCCATCAGCACCTCACAGCCAGCTACAAGATGAATAACCATTTCTCTATAGTCCCAGGGCAATTTTGTCCAAGTGGATTCGTTTTGCACATACCATGACAGGAATGAATCTCACTCCTAAACCAGAAACTATCTAATCTACAAAATTGGTTCTCATCACTTATTACCCCTTCCCCATCCCCCCCCCCCCACTTCATCTCAGGACACCTGCAAATAACACACAGGCCTACTGATATTCGATAAATGTGGATTTATTAAGGGCCGCAGCCATAAATGCCAAACTACAAACATCTTCAAACAGCAAATATCAACATACCAAGACCATTAAGAAGGAGCATTTTAGATATCACTGCAGAACATCATAGTGCTGCATATCAATTCTTATAACAAGCAACTCATCCATAGATTGTCCAGAATATCTGGCCAGGCTTCCGTTGTTCTCATGGGAGAGCCATTCAAGCTGCCTCCACCTTCTCCCCATTCCATTCAAGGAAGGGGCCATATACCTGTCAGTTGTCGAAGTCAATGCCACATGGCCTCGCTGGCTTCTGCCATGTTTTACGTTGCCACTTTTTTTGCTGCCAACAAATGTAACGCTGTGTTCATTCTTGGCTGTATGCTGTGTCTATGACCCCACTACGATCTCCCGACATTGCATCTATAGCTGTTATGAGTATTCATTGGGGGCGGGAGGGAGGTGATGCTGTGACGCTCCCATTGCAAAGGCCGAACTGCAGCATCCATCCCGGTCCTGGTTGCTTTGCCCTCACTCTCCCCACCCCTTGGGCCTACGTCCCTGGCCCTAATTGGCCCCCTTTCTGTTTCAGTCTGCCCCTTCCCCCCTCCCATTTCCCTCCCCATGCAATGGCCTCATCCCTTTTGTCTCTGCTGCCCCTCGTAGACGGTGGGGTGCTTGTCCTATCTGGAACTTATGAGTCACGCTATGCCTAAAAAGTTCAAGGCGACTTACAGTATACGATCTATGTCTCTCAAATTTACTTGCATTGTGCCAAAGAGAGCTTCCTTCTAGAGTTCATAAGATGTAACAGATGTATAGGCAACTTATCCAGATGTGCTTGGAATTTCTTTTTGATCAAGCCTGTGGCATCCAAAATGATGGGAAATAATTCTGTATCTTTCTGCCACATTTCCTAATCTCGGACTTAGTCCTTTATGCTTCTCCTTGTGATTTTGTCCAAAATGTAGTAAAGATGGCATATTGGAATCCGGAATTTTAACTGTGTCTTTATTCTTCTGCTTGTCTGCATTTGCTATTCAGAACACGAACGCTTTGATTTGCATAAAAAATCTATTCCTTCTCAATATTCCAGACAATTTCTGAATTTGTGCAGATTAAAAGCAAATGTAATGAATTCTTTAAAGAGGCAAGCCAGAGCTGGTTGCCAGACAAAATAAACTGCAAACAATTCACATTTCCCATCAACCACAGCAGAATGAAATGCAATCACTGCAAAAGCAATTTAGATAAAATAGTCCATTATTATTTGTGTATGAGATACTCCCACTTTGAACTGACAGGAGCTTTAGTATGGTCCATGTTGCAAAAAATTATCAGAAGATGCATCATGTTTTTAAAGCATCAAATGAGTAAAGTAAGGCTTACCATACTCAAGTCTAGATTATCTGCAGGTGAATAATAATCTTATTTCCCCATGTTCAAACTCCCACTTGCCAAATGCAACACCAAGTACAGTATTGTGAATTTAAAAAAATAGAATGCCAAATTTTCTACTCCCTTAAGTGTCTTAACATTTTCTAATGAAGCAAAAATGTCCTACTGTGTCTTCCATCAGAAAATCTCATAAAAGCTTTATTACAATCTACGGTAACTGAACAGAAAGCTTTAACAAAAAGTTCTCTGTACACACAACTAAAGCTCTATGGGATAGATTCACTAAGCAAACCGATCATATACCTATCGGTTTGCAACCCAATTGTTCCCCGACCCAATTCACTAACCTTCCTCCCGATCCGGTCAGCACCCAATCCGATCAGTGCATGCAAATTTTGGAAGGCAGCGATTCACTAAACAATTTCTACAACACCGATTGGGCTTGCCGATCAGAAAAGAAGCAACTGCTGAAGACCAGTCGCTTCTATCCTTGCCTACTCTCCTGCCCTTTAAAACCACGGGCTCGCAATGCTTTTAGCAAATATCTAAAAAAGGAATTTTTCCTCTTATATATATTCTGCAAAACGCATTGCGAGCCCATGGTTGTAACCCAACAGTGCCACCCCTCCCTGAACAAAAAAAAAGCCCCCCCCTTGCACTGAAATGACTCCCCCTGCACTGATGCCCGCCATCGCCCGCCCACCCACCCCTCCCCGCGCGCGAATATGGCAGGAGGGAGACCAACTCCTTCCTGCCATCGCAAACTCAGCCTGGCCGGGCCCACCCCCTCCCCATACCTTTAGCTAGGCCGGCCCACCCCCCTCCCCGTACCTTTAAAAATGTTAGGAGTAGGAGGGGTGCTCAGGCCCTCCTGTTCCAAGCTTCCTCTGACGCACTGCATAGAGAGGGGCCTAAGGTGCCTCAGGCTCCTCCCTTGGGAGGGGCCTGGGGAACCTCAGCCAATCAGGGACTTCCTTAGGGAAAAGTCTAAGGAAGCACTTTGTTGGGGGGGGGCTTTTTTATTTTTAATATCGAGCAGTTATTATGCGTGTGTAATACACAAAAAATATCTGCCCAATTTTAAAAAAAAATAAATTTAAAAGCAAGCAGAAGCCCTGACAGCAGTGACAGGATGCTACTTCTCCTGTCACTACTGTCAGGGTCTGCCCTGACTCAATCATTTTGAACTGACAGGAGTCGGGGCTTTTATACCTAAGGGATAGTGAATCAATTGCTGTTAAAATATGATTTAAGAAACATATGCATGTTATTTTTCCTTCAGCTCCCATCTTTCTGTGTCACCAATGTTTACTACTGAGGTAGGACATGCTGTTATGTGGAATGAATTGAAAGCGCTGTTTGAATCAGTCTAAGATCTTTCCCTTGTAGTTTGTACACAAGCATTATTTCTTGTCTTCCTTTTGATCCTGCCTAATTTTGTGCGTTTTTTCTACCGGCTGCTTTCTTTGTGTTCTGTGCTGGATCATAAAAAAAAAAAAAGAAACAAGAAAAAGAAAAAATTCCGTTTTAAAGGTTTTCTTTCTTGTGCAGAGCAAAGCTAATCTGTTCTTTGCTTTCATTATCAGGGTCTGTGCATGAATGTTTTTGTCCCTTCCCCCAGACTTCTCTGTTTGGGCTTCCACTGACCCCCTATAGTGCTTCTTTGAAGTTACTCATTCTTGGTTTTATAAAGCAGTAAGGTGAGATTCCACTGCTTGTCTCTTGACTTTTCTCCGGCATTATCAAAACCACCATCTCTTCTTATAATACGCCCATCGCTCTTGTTGCCAAAGCTGATGGCATTCCCTGTTTCGTCCTAGATTTAGGGCTGTTAATGTTTTGGTAATTCTCATTGCCCTTATGTTTCTTCCACCATTCCACCGGCAGCCAATGATTTTTTTTCTGTCATTTTCCTAAAGAATGTTTTATTTTAGTCCCTTTGGTGAAGCTTTTCAGCTCCCTTTTTGCCTTCACCTTTAAGCAACAGTATACCTAGTGTGGAATGTCCTTCGGGCTATTCTACAAGTCATGCACTGCCCCTCATGGTCCTATTCTTATTTTGTACAACTTTTTGTGTTCCATAATTCTAGAGACCTGTCAGGCTGATAGTTTGCATCTTTTATAATGATTGTCTGTGTGTGGTCACAAGGTGTCACGAAATAAACTGCACTGGTGTACATCTGAAGTGAAATACCTGGGTTTTGTCCTGTCTCATGGTCAGAGGAAAATCTGCACTTTCTGCACTGCTGCTATTCTGGGTCGGCCCCGCCCAGCTACCAAGAAAGACATGCTTACTTTTCTTGCTATGATTGGTCACTGCCGCCAATGGATCTCTGCTTGTTCCTTCTATGACCAGATTTTGAGACAGACCCTGGTTTCTGAAATGACTGCTCTTATCAGATGGACTTATGAAATGTTGGACATTTAAGATGTGCTTTGGTTTTTAGCTCAAGTTTGGGTTTTCCTGCTTATGCCCACATGTTTTATCTCTTTGTTTGGGACTATTGTAACACCATGAAGGGAGAACATGGCGGTAAATTACGCTCTGTTGCCTTTTTTTATAGTCACTCCTGTTCAAGTTCCCTGGCTGCTTGTGCTATGGTGGTAGAGATGGTTACTTCTCTGACCCTAGGTCACCTCATTACCCTTCACACTCTTCACGATGTTCAAGCCCTTCTTTTAAATGGGCTTTTGGGTCTCACGGGTGAACAGGATTCTCTTCCTCTCTTTTTTCACAGCTTCCTCTGAATTTGATGCCTGGCATTTGGCAGGTGCCCAAAGCCGCCCTTCTGGACGGACTTTGGTGCAAAGAGGGGAAACCCTGGATACCAGCTGCTAGCTCTCCCTTATTCATTGCCCAATATCATGGTATTGGTTATCGTAGTGCTCGCTCGACATTTTAACTTCTTGCTAGTGATATTTTCATTCTTGACCTTTTGCTCCTTGATACAGAGATATATAGCTTGATAATTACAGCTGGCACGGTTGTGAATTGAAAATAAATTGGAAAATACAATTCCTTTCTATTGTTTTAGCTGAAATTAGGATGTTGCTAATTTAAAATGTTTTTTCCGGATTTATACATAGCCATCCCAGATCCATTTTGGCACAGATATTTCTAATGTTTTCCACGGGTCCTCTTTATCACTGCAGAGATAGAGACGCTCCAAAGAGACATTAGCTTTATGCCTTTTTCCAAATATGAGATGGTTATGATATACATTATTTGTTGTTTTGGTTTTTTTATATCAATGTGTTTATTTGCAGAGTTATATTCAGCCCTGCACACTTGACAGATGGAGTAATAGCTCCACGCTTAAAACTTTATGTTTTGTCTGTGTCATGTCTACTTGTCTTAGTTTAGTGGGTACCCCAGGATACATAATATTGGCCATTTCTAGAGCTCTTTTTCCACTTCTTACTAGCCTAACTGCGCAATGTTCTTTTACTTTTAGCTTTTATATTCTGAATATAGTTTAGTTAGGGGTTATAAGAAAAAGTTTTACTTTATACAGCGTTTATTTCGTGGTGTTCCCTACATATGATCCATTCAATATACATTTCTGAATACATTCAGTACATCAGTATGGTCTCTCTGAAGTGCATAATAGTTATATGCAGCACGATAAAAACATATCCTTTTGGATTGTTCAATTAAGAACCTTAAGTAACTGAGTATTGTCTCTCTTTTGCCATGGCTATGCCAAGTGAATGAATTGGTATTGTTGCATGTTGCCACATTCAGTACAGGCAACATGGTTTCTCTTGTTTTCTATCTCTTATTTGGATCACATTGGAGTACAGCTGCTGAATGATATTTGGAATGCTTTTCAAGCATTTCTTTTCAAGTATCTCTTTCTGTATGCACAGATATCTGGCTGCTCTCCCTTTGAGATTCTCACGGGATGACCTTTCCCCGCCCCATGGGTGGATTTTCCCTTGATACAGGAGGAATACGTCCAAAAGCTAATTTAAATATTAGGGCTTGTTCAAAGAAACGTGTCTTGCACTTCTCCTTTCTCTCCACAGATTCCTACCCATTTTTTCCAGCCTGGTGATTATCCAGCAGCTTTCCAAGGATCGGAAGCAGACAGATTTCCCCTTTGGCCTTCCCACTACTGTGATCGCTGTGCCCAGGCCCGCTGCACTCACTGAGGAGTTTCCTGTTTGGATCCACGCAAGTCGCTTGAAGAGGGTTAACCTAAAACCCCAGAAGCAAGTCTTCCCTGCGCAGATTTCACCTCCTCCAGTGAACAACATGATGATCTCATTGCAGCATTCTACCAACTTTATCATTCTCTTACTGGCACTGCTGCTGCTAGTTTTTCTCCCTGTATGGATCATTTCTAACTGGGTCTACAGGGATGATGTGTTCTGGGTTCACGACACTTTCTGCCCATACCCATCTGTAAATGACACTCCTGCTGTAAACAGCACCCCCGACACCTCTTTGCGAACACGACGTCAAGCTGGACTATATATGTTACTAACTCACGTTGGGGGGTTAAGTGTGCATTCTGGGGAGTGGTAGGGTGGAATATTAATACTGACTGGGCTTATAAACTAGAAAATACCCTGAAAAACAGTGGACCAAAATGGTAAATCACTGCTTACTTGTATGGCCCTTCATAAGGTTGGACACTGTTATAGGAAAAGTGTTCCTGCACAAATTATTAAGCTTTCTCTTACTATTGACAACCCTAGACCTACTGATGAAGGTATGTACATTATGGACATGTGGTTTAAGGGTGGGTCTAGCTATCATCAGTTTTCTTACGGGATCTATCTACCTCCACTCATCCTCTCCCGCCATTTT